>NC_034185.2:10897766-11197766 GCF_002021735.2 Oncorhynchus kisutch | reverse complement strand
CCTTTCTATTCCCCTCAGATAGACACAGACGGTTATGTACTGTGTTGGGATCCAATGTAAGCTGATCCAGTCCAGGTACCTTGGTCATTTCCTTCTTAAATACATCTTCTAGTTGCTTTTTCAGCCCAGAGAGTAATGTCTTTACACCCTCAAAGGAGATGCTTTGGTTGACAGTGATGATCTCAGATCCAGGAGGGTCAGAGAGAGACTTGAAACTCTGGAGGAAATGGATATGATCCTCTGTGTTTGAGAGCTGCTCCAACTCAGCGTCTCTCCTCCTCAACTCAGCGACCTCCTGCTTCAATTGCTCCAGGAGTTCTTCAGCCAGAATCACTTGCATCTTCTCCTGGGCTCTGATCAACTCCTTCACCTTAGAGCAACTTCGTTCAATGGAGCGCATCAGCTCAGTAAATATCCTCTCAGTGTCCTCTATCGCTGCCTGAACAGAGAACTTGAGTGACTTCATAGACTGTCTCACCTCCTGCATCTCCTTCTCTCTCTTCTGGATTCTCTGCTGGGATTTCTGCCTTTTGTTCTCCAACTGCCTTTGTTTCTCAGTCCTTTCTGCTGCAAGTGAGACTGTATTGTGACCTTTATGTTCATCTAATAAACACTGATAACAGATAAACTGCTGATCGGTGCGGCAGTAAACCTCTAACAGTTTGTCATGACGAGAGCAGATCTTCTCTTGTAGTTGTGTGGAGGCTTTGATCAGCTTGTGCTTCTTGAAAGCAGGAGATTCATGGTGAGGCTGGAGGTGAGTCTCACAGTAAGAGGCCAGACACCCCAGACAGGACATGACGGCTTTGAGTTTTCTCCCAGTGCAGAAGTCACACTCCACATCTCCAGATCCAGCATAATAGTGAACTGGAGAAGCAACTTCAAGTCTTTCCTTCAATTTTTCCACTAATTCAGCCAGCAGAGTGTTTTTCCTCAGAACTGGTCGAGGAAAAAAGCTTTCCTTGCACAGTGGGCAGCTGTAGACATCCTTCTGATTATCCTGATCCCAGTAACCCTTCATACAGCCCATGCAGTAGCTGTGTCCACAGGGAATAGTCACTGGATCCTTCTGTGTATCCAGACAAATCGAACAACTGATCGAGTCCATAGCTTCTGCCATTTTGCCGCACTCACTTCCTGGTTCTGTGTATGAGCATGTGCACTCTGAACCTCTAGAGGGTGTGGTGTTGGATAGAGGCCAAGAAGAGATTAGCTCTGATTGGATAGACAAAATTCCACACCCCTTATAATACATTCAAAATGTCTTCTTCTTCTCTCTGGTAACAGAATAAATGTTTGATTATTTTAAGCAAATACGGTACATCTTAGTTAGGGTGCTGAGTCAAGGCCTCAGACCTAAGTCAACTAATGTCCCAGGTATGTAAGCTACTTTTGTAAGGGATCTCGTCCTCCTCTTCTGAGGAGGAGAAGCGAGAAGAATCGGAGGACCAAAACGCACCGTGGTAAGTGTCCATAATGTTTATTTTAAAACATAAACTGAACACTACGAAATACAAAACAATAGATGTGAAATAAACGAAACAGTCCCGTGTGGCGACAAACACTGACACGGAAGACAAACACCCACAACTCAAAAGTGAAACCCAGGCTACCTAAGTATGATTCTCAATCAGGGACAACAATTGACAGCTGCCTCTGATTGAGAACCATACTAGGCCGAACTCAAAAACCAACATAGAAAAACAAAACAGACTGCCCACCCCAACTCATACTAAAACAAAGACAAAGGAACCAAGGTCAGAACCTGACAACTTTTCAGCTGACTTGGGGATTCAGCTGAGGTCTAGAACATAGGGAATGATTTGTACCAAATACAATGCTCTTAGTTTTAGAGATGTTTAGGAACAGTTTATTACTGGCCACCCATTCCAAAACAGACAGCAATTCTTAAGGGTTTCAGCGACTTCATTAGCTGTGGTTGCTGACACATATATGGTTGAATCATCAGCATACATGGACACACAGGCTTTGTTTAATGCCTGTGGCAGGTCATGGGTAAAATTAGAAAAGAGTATGTATTTGTATACATAAAAGCCCCGAAAACAATTTGATGACATTCGGATGTTATAACATTATAATCGATAGACATTTTATCATAGTTTCAATAAATTCCAAAAGAACAACAAAAAATACCGTACCATTATGCAAATGGATTTAGTTATTGGTCAACATGGCATGTTCACAATAGAATTGAAGGCTATTTGTAGAATAATTTTACAAGAAATCAAAATGATTACACTCAAAATATAAGCCTACTCCTTTTCAAATTATAACCACTAGGGGGGAGCAGAGTTTAAAATATGAAATCTATGAATGTGTCTCGGAATGATCTGTTCACTGAGAACCTTTAAACAAAGCAATGTAAATGAAATTATAATTTGTCATCTTTTTCATATTGTCATTTTCTATACATATCTGTCACAATCCATCATCTGCTGTTGCTAAATCCATCTATCAAGAGAAAGCCTTTAATGAACATTTAGCGAAATACTAACTTGACATGTTATTCATTAGGGTTAGTCTGGAAATGCTTGAGCTGAGGTAATGGAAATGTCAGCATTGTTCTACAAAATCAGGAAAATAATTCTGCCAGTCCTTTCTCCTCTATAAGCAATCATCACAGTCATAGGAACGCATTTCCCTCAACATCATCAACTACAACACATTTCCCTCAACATCATCAACTACAACACATTTCCCTCAACATCATCAACTACAACACATTTCCCTCAACATCATCAACTACAACACATTTCCCTCAACATCATCAACTACAACACATTTCCCTCAACATCATCAACTACAACACATTTCCCTCAACATCATCAACTACAACACATTTCCCTCAACATCATCAACTACAACACATTTCCCTCAACATCATCAACTACAACACATTTCCCTCAACATCATCAACTACAACACATTTCCCTCAACATCATCAACTACAACACATTTCCCTCAACATCATCAACTACAAGAACACATTTCCTTTTTCACAATATGTTATTTTCCCCCCCAGAGTCTCATCTGAGAAACCATTCTGTTGAGTGAGTTCTCTTTATAGGCCTATTGTCATTTATATTTCCTAGTTTTGATTAAATCAAATAAGTAGACATACTTTTTATCCCCAGAATTTACCAACAACTTCACAGAGGAAGGAGATTGCTTCTATTGGTCTGTACTGTGTTTCCCATTATTCTAATGGTATGTATTGTATTGAAATGTTGTGATACAAAATCACTAATGTAATTTTGGCTTGATCATTATCAAGGTTTCCCAAACTCAGTCCTGGGGCTCCACCTGGGTGCACAGTTTTGTTTTTGCCCTAGCACTACACAGCTGATTCAAATAATCAAAGCTTGATGATGAGTTATTTGAATCAAGGGCAAAAACCAAAATGGGAGCCACAGGTCAGAGTTTAGGAAACCCCACCCTCTTCCTGAGGTGTGGCATGGTGAGAACAGATCATTGGAACCTGTTTGGAAATGTTGGTCTCATGTTAATCTACTATTGGATTATGATCAAATGGTAACCAGTCACGTTGGAGGGAGACATTTATATAATTGCAAAGGTCTGGAGGGGGTTAAGCCAGACTGACTCTCAACCCTAGCAAAATGTTTATGAAAATGTAGTTTCAACACTCATGACATGTTATGACATTGGCTCCATAACCAAGGAGCATCCTTCATTGATTTGGATGAGTTTCATCATTCTACAGTAGTTGACCTCACCCCCAAAAAATAAAAATAAGAATACAAGCGTTTTAAGTAAGAATACAAAATAAAATACTTTAGGCCGGTTTCCCACACAGATGAATTCTAGTCCTGGACTAAACATTATTCTTAAAGCAGAATCTCCATTAAACATGTTTTCTAGTGCATGACTAGGCCTAATCTGTGTCTGAGGAAACTGGCCCTTTTTTGTCTGATCTGATAATACAAGCTAGTTATCTCAAAGCAACACTTCTCTCCGCACCCCTGTGCCATAATCAAATATAATCAAATCAAATAAAACGTAATTAAAGAGCAGCAGTAATATAACAATAGCGAGACTATATACAGGGCGGTACCGGTACAGGGTCAATGTGCGGGGGCACCGGTTAGTTGAGGTAATATGTACATGTGGGGAGAGTTATTAAAGTGACTATGCATAGATGATAACAACAGAGTGTAGCAGTGGTGTAAAAGGGCGAGGGCGGGGGGGGGCAATGCAAATAGTCTGGGAAGCCATTTGATTACCTGTTCAGGAGTCTCATGGCTTGGGGGTAGAAGCTGTTTAGAAGCCTCTTGGACCTAGACTTGGTGGTACTGCTTGCCATGCGGTAGTAGAGAGAACAGCCTATAACTGGGATGGCATTGACAATTTTTTGGGCCTTCCTCAGACACCGCCTGGTATAGAGGTCCTGGATGGCAGGAAGCTTGGCCCCTGTGATGTACTGGGCCGTACGGACTACCCTCTGTAGTGCCTTGCGGTCGGAGTCCGAGCAGTTGCCATACCAGGCAGTGATGCAACCCATCAGGATGCTCTCGATGGTGCAGCTGCAGAACCTTTGGAGGATCTGAGGACCCATGCCAAATCTTTTCAGTCTCCTGACGGGGAATAGGTTTTGTCGTGCCCTCTTCACAACTGTCTTGGTGTGCTTGGACCATGTTAGTTTGTTGGTGTAGTGGACACCAAGGAACTTGAAGCTCTCAACCTGCTCCACTACAGCCCTGTCGATGAGAATGGGGGCATGATCGGTCCTCCTTTTCCTGTAGTCCACAATCATCTCCATTGTCTTTAAAAAGTTGAGGGAGGGGTTGTTGTCCTGGCACCACACGGGCAGGTCTCTGACCTCCTTATATGCTGTCTCGTCGTTGTCGGTGATCAGGCCTACCAATCGGCAAACTTATTGATGGTGTTGGCGTTATGCCTGGCCGTGCAGTCATGAGTGAACAGGGAGTACAGGAGGGGACTGAGAACGCACCACTGAGGGGCCCCGTGTTGAGGATCAGCGTGGCAGATGTGTTTGTTACCTACCCTTACCACCTGGGGGTGGCCCGTCAGGATGTCCAGGGTCCAGTTGCAGAGGGAGGTGTTTAGTCCCAGGGTCCTTAGTTTATTGGTCACATACACGTGTTTAGCAGACAGTGCAGACAGTGCAGTAATATCTCCCAATTTCACAACATATACCCAATACACACAAATCTATATAAAGGAATGGAATCAAGAATATATAAATACATGGACGAGCAATGTCAGAGTGGCATAGACTAAGATATAGTAGAATAGAATACAGTATATACAGTGGGGCAAAAAGGTATTTAGTCAGCCACCAATTGTGCAAGTTCTCCCACTTAAAAAGATGAGAGGCCTGTAATTTTCATCATAGGTACACTTCAACTATGACAGACAAAATGAGAAAAGAATTGTAGGAATTTGTATTTATTAATTAGCAAATTATGGTGGAAAATAAGTAGGTCAATAACAAGTTTCTCAATACTTTGTTATATACCCTTTGTTGGCAATGACAGAGGTCAAACGTTTTCTGTCAGTCTTCACAAGGTTTTCACACACTGTTGCTGGTATTTTGGCCCATTCCTCCATGCAGATCTCCTCTAGAGCAGTGATGTTTTGGGGCTGTTGCTGTGCTGGGCAACACGGACTTTCAACTCCCTCCAAAGATTTTCTATGGGGTTGAGATCTGGAGACTGGCTAGGCCACTCCAGGACCTTAATGCTTCTTACCGCCCGGGTGGTGTGTTTTGGATCATTGTCATGCTGAAAGACCCAGCCATGTTTCATCTTCAATGCCCTTGCTGATGGAAGGAGGTTTTCACTCAAAATCTCACGATACATGGCCCCATTCATTCTTTCCTTTACACGGATCAGTCGTCCTGGTCCCTTTGCAGAAAAACAGCCCCAAAGTATGATGTTTCCACCCCCATGCTTCACAGTAGGTATGGTGTTCTTTGGATGCAACTCAGCATTCTTTGTCCTCCAAACACGACGAGTTGAGTTTTTACCAAAAAGGTTTCATCTGACCATATGACATTCTCCCAATCTTCTTCTGGATCATCCAAATGCTCTCTAGCAAACTTCAGACGGGCATGGACATGTACTGGCTTAAGCAGGGGGGCACGTCTGGCACTGCAGGATTTTAGTCCCTGGCGGCGTAGTGTGTTACTGATGGTAGGCTTTGTTACTTTGGTCCCAGCTCTCTGCAGGTCATTCACTAGGTCCCCCCGTGTGGTTCTGGGATTTTTGCTCACCGTTCGTGTGATCATTTTGACCCCACGGGGTGAGATCTTGCGTGGAGCCCCAGATCGAGGGAGATTAGTGGTCGTGTATGTCTTCCATTTCCAAATAATTGCTCCCACAGTTGATTACTTCAAACCAAGCTGCTTACCTATTGCAGATTCAGTCTTCCCAGCCTGGTGCAGGTCTACAATTTTGTTTCTGGTATCCTTTGACAGCTCTTTGGTCTTGGCCATAGTGGAGTTTGGAGTGTGACTGTTTGAGGTTGTGGACAGGTGTCTTTTATACTGATAACAAGTTCAAACAGGTGCCATTAATACAGGTAATGAGTGGAGGACAGAGGAGCCTCTTAAAGAAGAAGTTACAGGTCTGTGAGAGCCAGAAATATTGCTTATTTGTAGGTGACTTATTTTCCATCATAATTTGCAAATAAATTCATTAAAAATCCTACAAATGTGATTTTCTGGATTTTTTTTCTCATTTTGTCTGGCATAGCTGAAGTGTACCTATGATAAATTACAGGCCTCATCTTTTTAAGTGGGAGAACTTGCACAATTGGTGGCTGACTAAATACTTTTTTGCCCCACTGTAAATGTCTGTGACTATAACCAAAGTTAATTTTCTTGGGGGGTAATACGTTCGGCATTTGATTGTGAGGAATTCTAGGTCGGGTGAACAAAAGGACTTGAGTTTCTGTATGTTATCACAATCCTACCATGAGTGGTTAATCATGAAGCATACACCCCCACCTTTCTTCTTCCCAGAGACTTCTTTATTCCAGTCTGCGTGATGAACTGAGAACCCAGCTGGCTGTATGGACGGGGACAGTATATCCCGAGAGAGCCATGAATCCGTGAAACAGAGTATTTTACAGTCCCTGATGCCTCGTTGAAAAGAGATCCTCGCTCTGAGCTCATCTACTTTACTGCCCAGAGAATGAACATTCGGGAGTAATATACTCGGAAGCAGTGGATGGTATGCCCGCTTCCTGAGTCTGTCTAGAAGTCCACTCCGAATACCTTTTCTTCACCGGCAGCATCTTGGAGCAGCTTCTTGGATAAGTTAAAATGCCCTGGGGGGTACGAACAAAGGATCCAATTCGAGAAAGTGGTATTCCTGGTCATAATGCTGGAGAATTACCACCACTCTGATATTCAAAGGTTATTTCCAGCTGTATGTAATAACACAAAAAACATTCTGGCATAATAATGTAAGAAATAATACACACAAAAATGTATTAATGTATAGCTGGCTAAGATATGATTTATATTTTAGGGCACCATGTCTCATCTCACTAACAATTGCTAAGGCAAACCGCAAATTCCACTATTGTGGCTAATCCGTATTGTGGCTAGCTTGACATAGGTGACTTATTCCATCATGACAACATGCTCCTCCTTATTTTACTTATTTGACTATTGCTTGATAAGTGATCTATTTAACATGAGCTAGCCAAAATGCATTGCTTCTGACATGCCACGATCCTGCTTGCTTTACATCTGACAGATATTTACCTACCGTAGCTAGCTAGATAATAATGGTTTGTGATAATTGCAGTTTAGTTCATTATCTAACTAGCTAGGTAAGTGTAAAACTGAGAGTCTGACTGTAAAACGCAGCTAGCTGGCCAACTCAACTTTATCAGGTGTAGCCAAGCTAGCATGTTTGACACTCAGAAACATTAGCTTACCATGATTTTCTGGCCAACTGGACATTCCTCTTGCCCATCCCAGTCAATGCCTTCTTGCCTACTCCCATCTCTTGGACTTTTCTAGGTTAAAAACTACGTTCTTCTTCGATGAGGTTCAAAACTGTGTGGCTGTAGTCTGGTGCATTATTATCAAAAGCAACCCAGTCGTAACACAGCCACCTGGTGCAGGCAGGCAGTCAATGGCTCAGTGTTCCAAAACTGTTCACCTGTTTCTACGTCAAGCAATGTTCCATTTGTTATTTTTGTATGTTTTTATGGTTCTTTTTTTATTTCCCCTTTATTTAACCAGGTAGGCTAGTTGAGAAAACCTTTTATTTAACCAGGTAGGCTAGTTGAGAACACCTTTATTTAACCAGGTAGGCTAGTTGAGAACAAGTTCTCATTTGCAATTGGGACCTGGCCAAGATAAAGCGAAGCAATTCGACACATACAACAACACAGAGTTACACATGGAATAAACAAAACATAGTCAATAATACAGTAGAACAAAGGAAAACAAAAAGTCTATGTACAGTGAGTGTAAATGAGGTAAGATAAGGGAGTAAATAGACCATGGTGACGAAGTAATTACAATATAGCAATTTAACTGGAATGGTAGATGTGCAGAAGATGAATGTGCAAGTAGAGATACTGGGGTGCAAAGGAGCAAGATAAATAAATACAGTATGGGGATGAGGTAGGTAGATAGATGGGCTGTTTACAGATGGGCTATGTACAGGTGCTGTGATCTGTGAGCTGCTCTGACAGCTGGTGCTTAAAGCTAGTGAGGGAGATATGAGTCTCCAGCTTCAGAGATTTTTGCAGTTTGTTCCAGTCATTGGCAGCAGAGAACTGGAAGGAAAGACGACCAAAGGAGGAATTGGCTTTGGGGGGATTGGAGATGCTTAATGTGAGTCTGGAAGGAGAGTTTACAGTCTAACCAGACACCTAGGTATTTGTAGTTGTCCACGTATTCTAAGTCAGAGCAGTCCAGAGTAGTGATGCTGGACGGGTTAGCCGGTACGGGCAGGGATCGGTTGAATATCAAATCAAATCAAATTTATTTATATAGCCCTTCGTACATCAGCTGATATCTCAAAGTGCTGTACAGAAACCCAGCCTAAAAACCCCAAACAGCAAGCAATGCAGGTGTAGAAGCACGGTGGCTAGGAAAAACTCCCTAGAAAGGCCAATACCTAGGAAGAAACCTAGAGAGGAACCAGGCTATGTGGGGTGGCCAGTCCTCTTCTGGCTGTGCCGGGTGGAGATTATAACAGAACATGGCCAAGATGTTCAAATGTTCATAAATGACCAGCATGGTCGAATAATAATAAGGCAGAACAGTTGAAACTGGAGCAGCAGCACAGTCAGGTGGAAGTTGAAACTGGAGCAGCAGCATGGCCAGGTGGACTGGGGACAGCAAGGAGTCATCATGTCAGGTAGTCCTGGGGCATGGTCCTAGGGCTCAGGTCAGTTGAAACTGGAACAGCAGCATGGCCAGGTGGACTGGGGACAGCAAGGAGTCATCATGTCAGGTAGTCCTGGGGCATGGTCCTAGGGCTCAGGTCCTCCGAGAGAGAGAAAGAAAGAGAAGGAGAGAATTAGAGAACGCACACTTAGATTCACACAGGACACCGAATAGGACAGGAGAAGTACTCCAGATATAACAAACTGACCCCAGCCCCCCGACACATAAACTACTGCAGCATAAATACTGGAGGCTGAGACAGGAGGGGTCAGGAGACACTGTGGCCCCATCCGAGGACACCCCCGGACAGGGCCAAACAGGAAGGATATAACCCCACCCACTTTGCCAAAGCACAGCCCCCACACCACTAGAGGGATATCTTCAACCACCAACTTACCATCCTGAGACAAGGCTGAGTATAGCCCACAAAGATCTCCGCCACGGCACAACCCAAGGGGGGGGGGGCGCCAACCCAGACAGGATGACCACAACAGTGAATCAACCCACTCAGGTGACGCACCCCCTCCAGGGACGGCATGAGAGAGCCCCAGCAAGCCAGTGACTCAGCCCCTGTAATAGGGTTAGAGGCAGAGAATCCCAGTGGAAAGAGGGGAACCGGCCAGGCAGAGACAGCAAGGGCGGTTCGTTGCTCCAGAGCCTTTCCGTTCACCTTCCCACTCCTGGGCCAGACTACACTCAATCATATGACCCACTGAAGAGATGAGTCTTCAGTAAAGACTTAAAGGTTGAGACCGAGTTTGCGTCTCTGACATGGGTAGGCAGACCGTTCCATAAAAATGGAGCTCTATAGGAGAAAGCCCTGCCTCCAGCTGTTTGCTTAGAAATTCTAGGGACAATTAGGAGGCCTGCGTCTTGTGACCGTAGCGTAATGCTTTGTAGGTTAGCAGTAAAACCTTGAAATCAGCCCTTGCTTTGACAGGAAGCCAGTGTAGAGAGGCTAGCACTGGAGTAATATGATCAATTTTTTTGGTTCTAGTCAGGATTCTAGCAGCCGTATTTAGCACTAACTGAAGTTTATTTAGTGCTTTATCCGGGTAGCCGGAAAATAGAGCATTGCAGTAGTCTAACCTAGAAGTGACAAAAGCATGGATTAATTTTTCTGCATCATTTTTGGACAAAGTTTCTGATTTTTGCAATGTTACGTAGATGGAAAAAAGCTGTCCTCGAAATGGTCTTGATATGTTCTTCAAAAGAGAGATCAGGGTCCAGAGTAACGCCGAGGTCCTTCACAGTTTTATTTGAGACGACTGTACAACCATTAAGATTAATTGTCAGATTCAACAGAAGATCTCTTTGTTTCTTGGGACCTAGAACAAGCATCTCTGTTTTGTCCGAGTTTAATAGTAGAAAGTTTGCTGCCATCCACTTCCTTATGTCTGAAACACATGCTTCTAGCGAGGGCAATTTTGGGGCTTCACCATGTTTCATTGAAATGTACAGCTGTGTGTCATCCGCATAGCAGTGAAAGTTTACATTATGTTTTCGAATAACATCCCCAAGAGGTAAAATATATAGTGAAAACAATAGTGGTCCTAAAACGGAACCTTGAGGAACACCGAAATTTACAGTTGATTTGTCAGAGGACAAACCATTCACAGAGACAAACTGATATCTTTCCGACAGATAAGATCTAAACCAGGCCAGAACATGTCCGTGTAGACCAATTTGGGTTTCCAATCTCTCCAAAAGAATGTGGTGATCGATGGTATCAAAAGCAGCACTAAGGTCTAGGAGCACGAGGACAGATGCAGAGCCTTGGTCCGATGCCATTAAAATGTCATTTACCACCTTCACAAGTGCCGTCTCAGTGCTATGATGGGGTCTAAAACCAGACTGAAGCATTTCGTATACATTGTTTGTCTTCAGGAAGGCAGTGAGTTGCTGCGCAACAGCCTTCTCTAAAATTTTTGAGAGGAATGGAAGATTCGATATAGGCCGATAGTTTTTTATATTTTCTGGGTCAAGGTTTGGCTTTTTCAAGAGAGGCTTTATTACTGCCACTTTTAGTGAGTTTGGTACACATCCAGTGGATAGAGAGCCGTTTATTATGTTCAACATAGGAGGGCCAAGCACAGGAAGCAGCTCTTTCAGTAGTTTAGTTGGAATAGGGTCCAGTATGCAGCTTGAAGGTTTAGAGGCCATGATTATTTTCATCATTGTGTCAAGAGATATAGTACTAAAACACTTGAGCGTCTCTCTTGATCCTAGGTCCTGGCAGAGTTGTGCAGACTCAGGACAACTGAGGTTTGGAGGAATACGCAGGTTTAAAGAGGAGTCCGTAATTTGCTTTCTAATAATCATAATCTTTTCCTCAAAGAAGTTCATGAATTTATCACTGCTAAAGTGAAAGTCATCCTCTCTTGGGGAATGCTGCTTTTTAGTTAGCTTTGCGACAGTATCAAAAAGGAATTTCGGATTGTTCTTATTTTCCTCAATTAAGTTAGAAAAATAGGATGATCGAGCAGCAGTAAGGGCTCTACGGTACTGCACGGTACCGTCCTTCCAAGCTAGTCGGAAGACTTCCAGTTTGGTGTGGCGCCATTTCCGTTCCAATTTTCTGGAAGCTTGCTTCAGAGCTCGGGTATTTTCTGTGTAACAGGGAGCTAGTTTCTTATGAGAATTTTTTTTAGTTTTTAGGGGTGCAGAGGGAGTCTGGAAGGGCATCAAGGAATCTTTGTGTTGTCTGTGAATTTATAGCACGACTTTTGATGTTCCTTGGTTGGGGTCTAAGCAGATTATTTGTTGCAATTGCAAACGTAATAAAATGGTGGTCCGATAGTCCAGGATTATGAGGAAAAACATTAAGATCCACCACATTTATTCCATGGGACAAAACTAGGTCCAGCGTATGACTGTGACAGTGAGTGGGTCCAGAGACATGTTGGACAAAACCCATTGAGTCGATGATGGCTCCGAAAGCCTTTTGGAGTGGGTCTGTGGACTTTTCCATGTGAATATTAAAGTCACCAAAGATTAGAATATTATCTGCTATGACTACAAGGTCCGATAGGAATTCAGGGAACTCAGTGAGAAATGCTGTATATGGCCCAGGAGGCCTGTAAACAGTAGCTATAAAAAGTGATTGAGTAGGCTGCATAGATTTCATGACTAGAAGCTCAAAAGACGAAAACGTCATTTTTTTTTTTGTAAATTGAAATTTGCTATCGTAAATGTTAGCAACACCTCCGCCTTTGCGGGATGCACGGGGGATATGGTCACTAGTGTAGCCAGGAGGTGAGGCCTCATTTAAAACAGTAAATTCATCAGGCTTAAGCCATGTTTCAGTCAGGCCAATCACATCAAGATTATGATCAGTGATTAGTTCATTGACTATAATTGCCTTTGAAGTAAGGGATCTAACATTAAGTAGCCCTATTTTCAGATGTGAGGTATCATGATCTCTTTCAGTAATGACAGGAATGGAGGTGGTCTTTATCCTAGTGAGATTGCTAAGGCGAACACCGCCATGTTTAGTTTTGCCCAACCTAGGTCGAGGCACAGACACGGTCTCAATGGTGATAGCTGAGCTGACTACACTGACTGTGCTAGTGGCAGACTCCACTATGCTGGCAGGTTGGCTAACAGCCTGCTGCCTGGCCTGCACCCTATTTCATTGTGGAGCTAGAGGAGTTAGAGCCCTGTCTATGTTGGTAGATAAGATGAGAGCACCCCTCCAGCTAGGATGGAGTCCGTCACTCCTCAGCAGGTCAGGCTTGGTCCTGTTTGTGGGTGAGTCCCAGAAAGAGGGCCAATTATCTACAAATTCTAACTTTTGGGAGGGGCAGAAAACAGTTTTCAACCAGCGATTGAGTTGTGAGACTCTGCTGTAGAGCTCATCACTCCCCCTAACTGGGAGGGGGCCAGAGACAATTACTCGATGCCGACACATCTTTCTAGCTGATATGCACGCAGAAGCTATGTTGCGCTTGGTGATTTCTGACTGTTTCATCCTAACATCGTTGGTGCCGACGTGGATAACAATATCTCTATACTCTCTACACTCGCCAGTTTTAGCTTTAGCCAGCACCATCTTCAGATTAGCCTTAACGTCGGTAGCCCTGCCCCCGGGTAAACAGTGTATGATCGCTGGATGATTCGCTTTAAGTCTAATACTGCGGGTAATGGAGTCGCCAATGACTAGAGTTTTCAATTTGTCAGAGCTAATGGTGGGAAGCTTCGGCGTCTCAGACCCCGTAACGGGAGGAGTAGAGACCAGAGAAGAATCGGCCTCTGACTCCTACCGGCTGCTTAATGGGGAAAACCGGTTGAAAGTTTCTGTCGGCTGAATGAGCGACACCGGTTGAGCGTTCCTACAGCATTTCCTTCCAGAAACCGTGAGAAAGTTGTCCGGCTGCGGGGACTGTGCCAGGGGATTTACACTACTATCTGTACTTACTGGTGGCACAGACGCTGTTTCATCCTTTCCTACACTGAAATTACCCTTGCCTAACGATTGCGTCTGAAGCTGGGCTTGCAGCACAGCTATCCTCGCCGTAAGGCGAGTACAGCGGCTGCAATTAGAAGGCATCATGTTAATGTTACTACTTAGCTTCGGCTGTTGGAGGTCCTGACGAATCGTGTCCAGATAAAGCGTCCGGAGTGAAAAAGTTGAGGAAAAAAATAAATAAATATATGAACGGTAATTAAAAAGTGAAAACCGTAAAGTTGTCAGGTAGCAAAACAGGTTGGCAACAAAACGCACAGCAACTCGAAAACAAGCCTGCAAGTTGTGACCGGAAATGACGTCCTATGGATGTATTATCCCTGGAATAGCATGCATTTAGTTTTCGCTGTGTTTAAGAGCAGTTGGAGGCCACGGAAGGAGAGTTGTATGGCATTGAAGCTCGTCTGGAGGTTGGTTAACAGTGTTCAAAGAGGGGCCAGAAGTATACAGAATGGTGTCGTCTGCGTAGAGGTGTACCAGAGAATCACCAGCAGCAAGAGCAACATTATTAATGTATACAGAGAAGAGAGTCGGCCCGAGGATTGAACTCTGTAGCGCCCCCATAGTGACTGCCAGAGGTCCGGTGCCGGGCAGTTGACCGGAGTAGGGGTAGCCAGGTGGAAAGCATGGCCGGCCGTAGAGAACTGCTTCTTGAAATTCTGATTCATTCTATAGTGGATTTATCGGTGGTGACAGTGTTTCCTAGCCTCAGCAGTGGGCAGATGGGAGGAGGTGCTCTTATTCTCCATGGACTTTACAGTGTCCCAGAACATTTGAGTTAGTACTTCAGAATGCAAATTTCTGTTTGAAAAAGCTAGCCTTAGCTTTCCTAACTGCCTGTGTATATTTGTTCCTAACTTCCCTGAAAAGTTGCATATCACGGGGGCTATTTGATGCTAATGCCGAACGCCACAGGATGTTTTTGTGCTGGTCAAGGGCAGACAGGTCTGGAGTGTACCAAGGACTATATCTATTCCTAGATCAATTTTTTTTGAATGGGGCATGCTTATTTAAGATGGTGAGGAAGGCACTTTTAAAGAATAGCCAGGCATCATCTACTGACAGGATGAGGTCAATGTAATTCCAGGATCCCCCGTCAAGGTCAATTAGAAAGGCCTGCTCGCAGAAATGTTTTAAGGAGCGTTTGACAGTGATGAGGGGTGGTCGTTTGATCGCCAACCCATTACGGATGCAGGCAATGAGGCAGTGATCGCTGAGATCTTGATTGAACACAGCAGAGGTGTATTTGGAGGGCGAGTTAGTTAGGATGACATCTATGAGGGTGCCTGTGTTTACGGATTTGGAGTTGTACCCGGTAGGTTCATTGATAATTTGTGTGAGATTGAGGACAATCAAGCTTGGATTGTAGGATGGCCGGGGTGTTAAGCATGTCCCAGTTTAGGTCACCTAGTAGCACGAGCTCAGAAGATAGATGGGGGGGCAATCAATTCACATATGGCATCGAGGGCACAGCTGAGGGCAGAGGGAGGGCAACAGTGAGAGACTTGTTTCTGGAAAGGTGAATTTTTAGAAGTAGAAGCTCGAATTGTTTGGGTACAGACTTGGATAGTAATACAGAACATCTTTGCAGTAGATTGCAACACCGCCCCCTTTGGTAGTTCTATCTTGGCGGAAAATGTTATAGTTAGCAATGGAGATTAAGGTTTTTGGTGGTTTTCCTAAGCCAGGATTCAGACACGGCTAAGACATCCGGGTTAGCAGAGTGTGCTAAAGCAGTGAGTAAAACAAATTTACGGAGTAGGCTTTTAATGTTAACATGCATGAAGCCAAGGCTTTTACGGTTACAGAAGTCAACAAATTAGAGTACCTGGGGAGTGGTAGTGGAGCTAGGCACTGGATTAACCTCTACATCACCAGAGGAACAGAGGAGAAGTAGGATAAGGGTACGGTTAAAGGCTATACGAACTGGCCGTCTAGCACGTTCAGAACAGAGAGTAAAAGGAGCAGGTTTCTGGGCACGATAGCATAGATTCAAGGCATAGTGTACAGACAAAGGTAAGGTAGGATGTGAGTACATTGGAGGTAAACCTAGGCATTGAGTAATGATGAGAGAGATATAGTCTCTAGAGACGTTTAAACCAGGTGTTGTCATCGCATATGTAGGAGGTGGGATAACATGGTTGGTTAAGGCATTTTGAGCAGGGCTAGAAGCTCTACAGTGAAATAAGACAGTAATCACTAACCAGGACAGTAATGGATGAGGCATATTGATATTAGAGAGAGGCATGCGTGAACATGTGGGTCCACGGCGATTCAGACAGTTAGCAGGCCGATGCTAACACGCTAACAGTTAGCAGACCGGGTTAGCAAGCAAGCAGTTACCAGGGGCTAGCAGTTAGCAGACCGGGGCAGGCAAGCTTGCAGATAGTAGACCGGGGCTAGCAAGTTAGCCTTTGGTGGACATCGCGATGGGGGTAAGTCTGTTTTTGCCTCTTCTTGCGGTGACGTCGATAGACCAGTCGTGGAGTTAGTAGGGTTCCAAGTAGCTCTAAGTAGCCGGTCTAGCAGGTTAGTAGAATGGGCCTTCAGCGGGCGTCGCGCCGGAATCCTCAGGCAGGTTATGTCTGTATTCCAGTCGTAGAGGATTGGCGGGGTTCCGTGCCCCGTACTGGCAGTAGAAGGGGTTCGGATATTGTAGCCCAGGAGTGAGCCAGGAGATAGGTCTAGCATGGGTTAGCCCCAGGCTAGTTGGTGCTAGCTCTGGGACGGAAACGTTAGCCAGGAGTAGTCAACCCGGGTTACAGTTAGCTAGTTGTGATGATCCAGATGAGAAGGTTCAGAGTTTGTGGTAGGAATTCGGGTATATGGAGAGAAAAATAGGTCCATTATGCTCTGGTTTGAAACACATTGTTCAAACTGACGAGAGCTTTCCGAGCTAAATGTTAGCTGATGACTGCTAGCAGTGGTTAGCTGACTGGATAGCTGGTATTCCAGTTCAGAGGTAAATAGAAATACTTTAGGAAAAAAATAAAAATAATAATTGATCCACACCACATTGGGTGAGGTGAGTTGCAGGAGAATATTTTGAAGTTGAGGTTTATAAAAAATATTAAAGATAACGCGAACAAAAATATATATACACATTGGACGAGACAAGACAAAGACGTCTGACTGCTACGCCATCTTGGAATGTATACTGTGTAGCACAGCAGCATATAATAGATTTTTATCTCAAATTTCCCCACAATAAGTGACATATCATGATATATAGCTACAGTATATGGGCTCTACACGTTATTGTTTGGGGGGCAGTAATGTGGAACATGGCCTTTAAACTACGCCTTGGCATTGATCAACCAATGGTGTGTTAGATACCACCCACATACGTTTGTTTGACACCCCCCCATTATCATATTGGTGGAAGAAATACATAAAAATAAATGAAGAAAAGGAAACAGTAGGATTAATGTGTGCAATCATTCATCCATTTATGTTTGCATTTATTTATCTATTTGTGTGTGCATTTGTTGATTCATTTAATTCTAATTTCAGTAGCTTTGGTACCCTATGTCTACCGGTTTGCTGAAATGGGTGCATGTAATGGTATTCATCGTCTGAAGAAGAGGAATCATCGGACCAAAGCGCAACGTGGTAATTGTTCATGCTTGTTTTATTAAAACTGAACACTATAACAAGAGAATAACCGAAACAGTCCTGTAAGGTGAAAACACTAAACAGAAATTAACTACCCACAAAAAACATGTGGGATAAAGCTACCTAAGTATGGTTTCCAATCAGAGACAACGATAGACAGCTGTCCCTGATTGAGAACCATACCCAGCCAAAAACAAAGAAATACAAAATATAGAAAAAGGTACATAGAATGCCCACCCAAATCACATCCTGACCAAACCAAAATAGAGACACAAAAAGCTCTAAGCTTTTTTAAAAGCACTGCGTGACAGTGCTAGAGGGAAGTGTGGGTGGATATCTGCAGCAAAAAAACAAAGACTGCCAAAAAATAAACAAAATAGCCTACCTATCACTCTTGTAATTGCTTTGGCCCGGTCAGAATCAGTTGCCAAGGACTGCTTGAATGCAGAGGGGAGATGATGTTGTGTTTCTTTGCGTTTCGATTTTCTAGTATATTGGGGTGATGTAACTGAAGAGTTGGAAGCTGCATAGCCTATTCCGTTGAGCATGGCGACATATAAAACTGTTAACGTTTTATACACAACTCTGCCCATCGCTGTTGTAATCTACTGGCAAACCAAAAATGTTCCCAACCTGGAGATTTAAACGATGGAGAATCCTCCTGTAATACCCTGTTAAAACATGTATTTAGAACTATGGTTAAATAATATGTGGATGTATATTTTGTCAACATTTAATCAGATGAGTTTTATTTTAATAAACTCTACTACTACGGGCTTTGCTGTTGGGCCTATGTTGGTTAAATTATTATGTACTATTGAATGATTGGAACAGTTCCTGTTCACCTGAAGGGATTGGGCCAATAAAGGTGGACGATGGGTGGTGTGCAGAGGACTTCGCAGGTTTTTCCGGTGTGGTGGAGGAGAAAAAGAAAGGGGGAGGGATGCTCTTGAGGGAAAATAACATTTTGTGTACTAAAAATGGTTTTTTTCCTGAATTGGTTTTAATTACACTCTACTTTACTTATTGTAACTAAACGATGTATAGGTCTAATATTTTAGCAATTGAGTCATCTCAATTCTCTTGGTGCTTGGCTGGATTAAAAAAGGTTCCAGTCGTTTTGGGAGCTAGCTTGCCTTGGGATTGGTTGCATCGGGAGCTGGAGAGTACGGTTTGGTCTGACATGCTGACCACACCGCTCCCGCCGTGGGTGCGAGCGTTGCAAAAGAAATGTACACATACATGTTCTTCAATCATTGTACCCACACTGATCACGCGCGTCAACGACTGTCTGCGTAGCCAGGCGCTAAAATAGAACTTGGTTGTATTTGTGATGCTTGACACACTGCAAGTTCTGCCTCTCGCATCTCCTCATTGGTTTTAAGGAGCATATACCCACGTGCGTGATTGAAAGATGAACTGAGGTCCACACTCCAGTCTAGTTTGTTGTGGTAATGCACCTTATAGTTGGTTGCCAACTGTCAAATAAAAATCCAAAGAAGAAGAAGAATCCTGAAGGAGGAGAGATTACTAGAAACAAACTTGGTTTACCGTTTTATCTGTGGATTAATTGTCGGGTTAGAGGACCTTGTGCATTTCCGGTAAAATAACAACCCAATTTTTATATCCCAGGACAAATGAACAAACACCAGCAAGCTAGCTAGCTAAATTTCGATAAATATTTAATGATTTTCAACCTGTCCCCAAATTAATATAATTAGTTCAGAGTTTGCTTTGATATTTCAACCTGCGTGTCCTGATCGCATCTGGTGTGGGTGGACAAAATCAACATGCACGCAATGGCGCAAGCGGTGCGGTCTGGTCAACATGTGAGTCAGTAAGCTGGACAATAGAACTAGTCAAAATTCACCCGAAGGCTGAAATCAAATCAATTATTTAACCAGTTTACCATTTATAAACTACCATTTGCTTTTTTTGTGTTTAACTTTTTGTGGTTTGTAATCTAGCGGTTAAGAGCGTTGGGCAATAACTGAAAGGTGGCTGGTTCGAATCCCCGAACCGACTAGGTGAAAAATCTGATGAGGTGCCCTTGAGCAAGGCATTCACTCTAGTCGATCTGGATAAGAGTGTCTGCTAAATTACTAAAATGTAAACTAGGCCTCTTTGTGAAAGAGTGGCAATAACGTATTAACTTTTAATTATTCAAATATCTACCTCTGATGACATGGCAAGCAGACAGACTCCTCTTGATGACAGGCAGGCAGCACACTCCTGAAAACAAACTGCTCAGCAAAGTAAAGGCTCTTTTGAGAGCTACCAGATTTATTTATATTTTTTAAAAGCTACTTTTCAGTGTCCATGTTATTATGTTAAGGGGGTGTTACTTTGGCAGATAATATCACCCATCTAAATAAATATTTTTTTATTAACTAAATGTATGTCAGATTCATTTATGCTATAAATTGTTATTTTATTGTTGTAAGTGATAAGATTAACGAGACAAATGTTTAATTCTGCAATTCTGAGTAATTACTACTTTAGTAAGGATATACACTTTATTCAGTACTACTGCAGTTCCTAAACAATTCCAATATATGGCAGCATATGACCACGAATGGCATTTCAGAAGATTCGTTTTCTCCCTGGATACACCACTCCCCCTCAAAGGAAAACTCCTGCGTGAGATTTCTGTCCCTTTTCACACTGCTAATGCAAGAGGAAGGACTGAAAAGGCATTTAACATATTATTGTGAAGTAATATAATGAAGATTCATGTTTATTACCTGTTTTTATGCTGATGTTTTGAAATTATACTTCCTTACTATAACGATTATCCATAAGTCTGAATATTAATTCAGTCACCTCTGGTCGACAAACAAAAACATAATTTCCTAGTACATTCATTGTCAAATTCATCAACCAGCATCAACACTCTCTGCCTTCTCGCAAAAGTAGCCAACTCAACAAGTCCGCCAAAAGCTTGTGTAGTCAGCAGCAGCGAGCAGTCTGCCTTCTCACGCGGTAAATTTGATAACCTCGAAGGTTGCATGATGTAATTTATTGGCGGGCTGGAAGATGTGCTCTTGTCTTTTCCGAGGCTGTTTACTCCCAATTTGATATGTTGAGTTTAAAAAATAAATAATGCATGTCTACTAGGGTTGAGGTTTAGTGCGTCTGATCAGTGATGCTTTTGTCGGGGTTCAATACCTACTCACAATTTTTTTTTTGCTCTCCCAAAAGCAACACAGGCCTAAAAAGATAACTGTAAAGTAATGAGTGACCATTTTAGAAAATCGTCGGACATATACTCTTTGGTTGCATGCTATTTTATGTCAATCATATTGCTGCTATAGCCTATAACTGATACTTCATGGTCTTATGCTGCCGTCTATTGGAAATTTGAATTAATATTGGAAATATTAATTCATTAATTCACATTAAAACATTGGTGAGGCAGCTGAGATATAAAGTGTATTTTTCTTACTAATTCTTGAGATCAGTCTCAATCACACCTATCGCAGCCAATTTCTGGACTTTCACAGAGGTTATTAGGGATGCGTTTGTAAATTCCCTCTGGCTATCTACTCCGATTTCAGAGCACTCTAGTCTGAGTGTGCCAGAGCGCAGAATAACGCAATAATGTTTTACTCTCAACACCCGTTGAATATGGCTGGTGTCAGTAAACGTCAGCATAAAAAAGTGTTATTAAATTGTTGCCAGCAGCACAGTTAGTCACCAATGCTCTGGATAACATACAAACAGGCTAACCAGCTCTGCTAAGGGGAGTAAAATGGTCAGAGTGAGGTGTTCTCTCATTTGTGTCTGAAAGTAGTGTAAGGGATGTCGTCTGGAGATAGAGAGGAGGACCAAGGTGCAGCGTGGTAAGTGTTCATGATGTAATATTTAATGAAACAAACTGAACACTGAAATACTAAACAATAAAGTGAACGAACGAAAACCGAAACAGTACCGTGTGGCCCAAACACTCACAAGGCAACAAACACCCACAAACCAAAAGTGAAACCCAGGCTACCCAAGTATGATTCTCAATCAGGGACAACAATTGACAGCTGCCTCTGATTGAGAACCATACTAGGCCGAACTCAAAAACCAACATAGAAAAACAAACAGACTGCCCACCCCAACTCACACCCTGACCATACTAAAACAAAGACAAAAACAAAGGAACTAAGGTCAGAACGTGACAAGTAGCAAGCAAACTAGCCAATGTTAGCCAGTTAGCTTGGGTGCTTGACTGCCGTTGTGAGTTCAGAACGCTCTGGTCAACCCTACTCCTCTGCCAGAGCATCCAGTGTGCGCTCTGAACCTGACTTGTTCACCGGATGTGCTACCTGTCCCAAACCTGCTGTTTTCAACTCTCTAGAGACAGCAGGAGAGGCTATAAAAAGCCAACTGACATTTACTCCTGAAGTGCTGACCTGTTGCACCCTCTACAACCACTATGATTATTATTATTTGACCCTGCTGGTCATCTATGAACATTTGAACATCTTGGCCATGTTCTGTTATAATCTCCACCCGGCACAGCCAGAAGAGGACTGGCCACCCCTCATAGCCTGGTTCCTCTCCTCTCTAGGTTTCTTCCTAGGTTCTGGCCTTTCTAGGGAGTTTTTCCTAGCCACCGTGCTTCTACACCTGCATTGCTTGCTGCTTGGGGTTTTTGGCTGGGTTTCTGTACAGAACTTTGTGCCATCAGCTGATGTAAGAAGGGATTTATAAATACATTTGATTGATTGAACGCTCCAAGAGCAAAACGCTCTGAATTTAAGAAATGGACAATCTGACAAAGCTCTGAGTTTACGAACGCCCAGAGCAAACTCTGAGCGCTCTCTGGCACTCCAGAGTGAATTTACTAACGCACCCTAGGTCACGCCCAATTCAAACCACATGTGGCTTGTTTAGCAAGTGTTCTGCCCTGCAATAATAAATATGATAAAATAACTAATAATAACAAAAAAACAGCAAAATCCTGACATAGCTTTTGATTTTCTAAATGCTATTTAGTACTATAATGGTATTTACTAACATAATATTATTACTAAAATAGTTTCTAAAAGTGTTCTAGGCTACCCTACCCAAGAATTAGGGTTAGGGTTAAGGCTAAAATAGGTTATACCTATTGTTAGGGGTTAGGGCTAAAATAGGTTGTCGGTTTAGGGTTTTTAAGGCAAAAAAACAGTATGGGTTTATAGCTCCCTTGCGCCATCCCGTGGCCATCTGTGGGTATGACATAACTCATTCATGACACTATAGGCCTTCGTAGTGTTTAAATATATTTTTTGATATATATATTTTTTTAATCAATTCATTCGTTCACAGTGCGGACCAAACCAAGGTCTCTGAACCGTTCAGTACGAATATGTGTACCGTTACACCCCTACACGGTACAGTATGGCACAGTAAAGTAACATACGGTACATACAGGACAGCAGAGTTTTATTCAGTAGAATACAGTAGACTACAGTATGGCATGCTACAGTATAGTAGAGGTTAATACAGTAGAGTACAGTACAGAACAGTCAAGTTTAATTCAGCAGCATAGAGTACAGTTTAATTAATCTGAACACTGACATTGAGTCACCCACCACTCCTGGACATGATTCCAAAACCAAGCCACTGAAGGAGAGTACCAAAGGAGATGATCTATTGATTCTGTTTCTTTGTTGCAGTCCGCACATGCAGGGCTGACTGTTCAACACCCCATATATTTAGGATTATTTTTTATTGGCAAGAATTGTATATAATAGTTCAAACTGAAAATAACAGAATGATGTGTCTTGTTGATTTGCATATCAGTTCATAATCCCGATGCCATGATATTGGGACATCAAAAATCTGTTAGAAATTATGCGGTATAGTTCTCAAAGCTCTCAACCTTTTATACAAGTTATTTTAAGCCATGCATGGTTTTGGATTGGCTGCAGACAAACTAATTCATTCCTTTCTCTTTTGAGTAATTGCCTCTTCCATTTTTGTGGCAGAGTTGTGATTGAGTTGGTTATATTTTTGTATTGAGCATTCATCTCCATACACCTTTATCAATTTCTTGGGTGACAACATTTTAGTGTCCTTGTTTACAATGTCATTCATAAACATGATACTGTCCTTATATACTTTATTTTATTCATTTTCATTTAATCTTTATTTAACTAGAAAAGTCAGTTAAGAACAGGTTCTTGTTTACAATGAGGGCCTAGATGCGCCACATCGATTCATCATCAAGTAGTATATTCAAGGCAATCCAGCTTCCTTGAGGATCTATTAACAGATTGCACCTAAATATCTAGATTGTTTTTCAGTAGGATCATAAATCGGTTAGGACATCTACTTTGTGGATGACACAAGTCATTTTTCCAACAATTGCTTACAGAGATTATTTCACTGTATCACAATCCCAGTGAGTCAGAAGTTTACATACACTAAGTTGACTGCCTTTAAACAGCTTGGAAAATTACAGAAAAATATGTGATGGCTTTAGAAGCTTCTGATAGGCGAATTGACATCATTTGAGGTGTACCTGTGGATGTATTTCAAGGCCTACCTTCAAACTCAGTGCCTCTTTGCCTGACATCATGGGAAAATCGAAAGAAATCCACAAAGACCTCAGAAAAAGAATTGTAGACCTCCACAAGTCTGGTTCATCCTTGGGTGCAATTTCCAAATGCCTGAAGATACCACGTTCATCTGTACAAACAATAGTACTCAAGTAAAAACACCATGGGACCACACAGCCGTCATACTGCTCATGAAGGAGTCGCGTTGTCTCTTAGAGGTTAATGTACTTTGGTGCGAAACGTGCAAATCAATCCCAGAACAACAGCAAAGGACCTTGTGAAGATGCTGGAGGAAATCGGTGCAAAAGTATCTATATCCACTGTAAAACGAGTCCTATATCGACATAACCTGAAAGGCCGCTCAGCATTGAAAAAGCCACTGCTCCAAAACCGCCATAAAAAAGCCAGACTACGGTTTGCAACTGCACATGGGGAGAAAGATCATCCTTTTTGGAGAAATGTCTTCTGGTCTGATGAAACAAAAATATAACTGTTTGGCCATTATGACCATCGTTATGTTTGGAGGAAAAAGGGGGAGGCTTGCAAGCCGTAGAACACCATCCAAACCGTGAAGCACAGGGGTGGCAGCATCATGTTGTGGCGGTGCTTTGCTGCAGGAGGGACTGTTGAATTTCACAAAATAGATAGCATCATGAGGGAGGAAAATTATGTGGATTTATTGAAGCAACATCTCAAGACATCAGTCAGGAACTTAAAGCTTGGTCGCAAATGGGTCTTCCAAATGGACAATGACCCCAAGCATACTTCCAAAGTTGTGGCAAAATGGCTTAAGGACAACAAAGTCAAAGTATTGGAGTGGCCATCACAAAGCCCTGACCTCAATCCTGTAGAAAATATGTGGGAAGAACTGAAAAAGTGTGTGCAAGCAAGGAGACCTACAAACCTGACAGTTACACCAGCTCTGTCAGGAGGAATGGGCCAAAATTCACACAACTTATTGTGGGAAGCTTGTGGAAGGCTACCTGAAACCTTTGACTGAAGTTAAACAATTTAAAGGCAATGCTACCAAATACTAATTAAGTGTATGTAAACTTCTGACCCACTGGGGATGTGATGAAAGAAATAGAAGCTGAAATAAATCATTCTCTCTACTATTATTCTGAAATTTCACATTCTGAAAATAAAGTGGTGATCCTAACAGACCTAAGACAGGGAATTTTTTTACTAGGATTAAATGTCAGGAATTGTGAAAAACGGAGTTTAAATGCATTTGGTTAAGGTGTACATAAACTTCAACTGTAGGTTATATTTTGAGATAACACTGTCCTTACCACCATTTTGAGATACTTATCCATACTTACCAGTTCCACCATAATCAATGCCTGTCCATTATCCACGTAGATGTACCACGATAGATACCCTGCTACACATACTGCTCCATTTCCCTCTAAGTAGATCTCCAGTTGTCTTCCATTTTCCCTCCCGGGAAAAAAACGTCCCCATCCCAGGTAGGGAAATTCTCCCTGTCACTAGAAGACCACCCCCGTACACATGGATCCTCGGGCACAAACGAAGTTGGGACCTGTCCCTTGAAGAGCATAAAGTGTCACTTGCAGCAGAACGCAGTTCTAACCCTTTCAACAACAGTTGTACTACATTCAGAAAGTCTTTCTACATGTTGTTACCTTCCAGCCTTATTTTAAAATGGATTCAATTGTTTTTTCCCCTCTCATCAATCTACACACAATACCACATAATGACAAAGGAAAAACAGGTTTGAATACATTTGAGCAAATGTATAAAAAAAACTAAACGGAAATATCACATTTACATAAGTATTAAGACCCTTAACTAAGTACTTTTTTGAAGCACCTTTGGCAGTGATTACAGCCTAGGGGGCCTTTTTTGGTTCTTGAGTTCAATCTTGTTTTTCATGGTCTAAGAGTCTTTAGGTGCCTTTTGGCAAACTCCAAGCAGGCTGTCATGTGTCTTTTACTGAGGTTTGAATTCTGTCTGGCCACTCTACCATAAAGGCCTGATTGGTGGAGTGCTGCAGAGATGGTTGTCCTTCTGAAAGGTTCTTCCATCTCCACAGAGGAACTCTAGTGCTCAGACAGAGTGACCATCGGGTTCTTTGTCACCTCCCTGACCAAGGCCCTTCTCCCCTGATTTCTCAGTTAGGCCAGGCGGACAGCTCTAGGAAGAGTCTTGGTGGTTCCAAACTTCTTCCATTTAAGAATCATGGCCACTGTGTTGTTGGAGACCTTCAATGCTGCAGAATGTTTTTGGTACCCTTCCCCAGATCTGTGCCTCGACACAATCCTGTCTCGGAGCTCTACCAACAATTGCTTGGACCTCATGGCTTGGTTTTTGCTCTGACATGCACTGTCAACTGTGGCACCTTATATAGACAGGTGTGTGCCTTTCCAAATCATGTCCAATCAATTGGATTGACCACAGGTTGTAGAAACATCTCAAGGATGATCAATGGAAACAGGATGCACCTGAGCTCAATTTTGAGTCTCATAGCAAAGGGTCTGAATACTGATGTAAATAAGCTATTTCTGTTTTTTTATTTTTAATACATTTCCAAAAATGTCTGAACCTGTTTTCGTTTTGTCATTATAGGGTATTGTGTGTGATGAGGAAAAAATGTAATGTAACTTAACAAAATGTAGAAAAAGTCAAGGGGTCTGAATACTTTCCGAAGGCACTGTATATATATTTTATCTAATGCCTTAATTCCTTTCACATTAGATTTGATAGAATTTCCTCCAAAAAGATAGCGACCTTTGACAAAGGAACCGCTAATAGAGAATCAACATTTAGGCAAGCAGATATTATTTAATCACAATTGTGGGATGAACATGTCCCCACCCACACATAGACATCTATCCCCTTCCACTTGTACACTCACCTACACAAGAGTAGACTTGCTAAGTGAATGTGCATGCAGTATCATTGTAGCCATTCGAGATGAGCGACAAAATGGGTAGATAGCCCAATGTCTAATCCTGGCTTGAATACCCCCTTCCCCCATAACAGATGCACGCTGGTCTGCACATGTTCCAAGTTTTGCCCGCTGGGACCTTGGAGAAGAATGGTGGGTTGGTATTGCAGGTGGTGACCGTGGGCCGGTTCTCTACCAGGCTCTCTTTGATGCTGCGGACATCAGCAGTGGATAGGTTGGCTTTGAGGGAAAGCAGAGCCGAAATATGTCTCCAACTGAGAAAGGTGGAAGAGCAACAAAAAAAAACACAATCATCAACAAAGTTCAAAACACTCAATTTTAGTCCATTATAGTTCATCAACATGCAGCCATGTGAAAAAGCAAGCACAACCCCTGGAAAGTGGTCTTTTGTAAACATTTGGACAAATGAATATGTAATCTTCACTTCAACACTGTTGACAGATGAAGGTAACCTAATTGAACAAATTAAAAGCCCCCTTTGGCTGAAATAACTTAATGCAGTCGTTTCTTGTAACAGTCTATCAGTCTCTTATACTGACTGGGAGGAATTTTTCCCCACTCTTCTTTACAGTACTGCTTCAACTATGTCATGTTCAAGGGATTTCTTGCATTCACGGCCCGCTTCAAGTCCCCCAACAGCATTTGGACAGGATTGAGATCTTGGCTTTGACTCGGCCATTCTATAACCCTCAACTTTTTGAGCCATTCTGTTATAGCTTTGCTTGTGTGTTTTGGATCATTGTCCTGTTGCAAGATCCATGTTCGGCCTAAATTCCATTGCTCTCAGGAAACCGGGCCCTGGTCAATCTGATAGGAGACAATTTCGTCTAGAGACCATTCATCCTGACTTGCCTAGTTAAATAAAGGTTAAATCCCCTGAAAACATCATGCTTGATTTGACATAACTATTGGAACATTATATAAAAAATAAAATATGTGTGAGCCTGTGTATGAATTACCTGGTTTCATAGGCTACTGTATATTGCAAGAAATTATGACCATTGGGTAACAGGAGGAAAATCTTTGCGTTACTTCAACGCTCACATGAAAATCTTTCTGCAAACCCTCCACTAGTTGTAGCTGGGCAGATTTAATCTACCATATCCCGAGCCAAATCAATAGTGGCGCCAATCTAGCAATAGACAAGAGCCAGCAAGCCAGCCAGTACGAGCAAGCAAAATACTTCAGTAACCAAAATACCAAATATGTCTAAACAAACCCTGAATCATTTGTTTTGCTTTCAAACGCAGAAATATAGAGAAGACCAGAACCATGTCAAATATGTAGCAGAAATAGAGGAGAAGACCAGAACCATGTCAAATATGTATCAGAAATATAGAAGAGAAGACCAGAACCATGTCAAATATGTAGCAGAAATATAGAGAAGACCAGAACCATGTCAAATATGTAGCAGAAATATAGAGAAGACCAGAACCATGTCGAATATGTAGCAGAAATATAGAGAAGACCAGAACCATGTCAAATATGTAGCAGAAATATAGAGGAGAAGACCAGAACCATGTCAAATATGTATCAGAAATATAGAGGAGAAGACCAGAACAATGTCGAACTTCAAAACTCCGACCCAGTGACTCAGACGTGAGCACTGGGAGTCGGATTTCAGCCAAAGACCATTGGTGACTTGGACTCGACTCGGATTTAGCGATAGGTACTCGAGCACAGGGGACATGGACTCGACTCGGATTTAGCCATAGGTACTCGAGCACAGGGGACTTGGGACTTGACCTTGAGATTTAGTGACTCGACTACAACACTGGTACCAGGTCATGTGACTGGGGTTCTGTGATTATGTGAATGTAAACTCTCCATCTATGTCTTCAGCCTGTGGAGGATCTGTCTGTCTGTCTGTCTCACCTAAGGTCTGGGAAGTCCCTAGCCAGGGTGACAATCTCCAGCTGGATGCTTCCTGGGTCCTGCAGTCTGACCACCTCTGCCATTTTAGGGAGGACCTCACTCAGCCAGCTTATTTTGGACCCCTGTGGACAGTGGATAGGTCAAATCATGCATACTTTCATATTTAATGTCTTTCATTTACTGTATTATGGCATTAAAATGTCTAATTTACTGCATTGAGATGTTTACATTAATTGATACTACACTGAACAAAAATATTAACGCAACATGTAAAGTATTGGTCCCATGTTTCATGAGCTGAAATGAAACATCCCTGAAATGTTCCAAACATACAATGAAAGCTTATTTCTCTGAAAAGTTGACAGAGTTCCATCTTTACAACCATTGAATCTATATGTTTTGACCATGACAGTTTACAATCTAAGGTAACGCCAAGTAAATTAGTATCCTCAACTTGTTCAACAGCCACATCACTCATTACCAGATTCAGCTGAGGTCTATAGGGAATGATTTGTACCAAATAGAATGCTCTTAGTAGTGGAGATGTTCAGGACCAGTTTATTACTGGCCACCTATTTCCAAAAATGACTGCAACTCTTTTAAGGGTTTCAGTGACTTCATTAGCTGTGGGTGCTGATGCGTTTATGGTTGAATCATCAGCATTAAAATAATTACAGTTGCAACATCAAATGGTTTTGTGATGAATAAGCCATCTGATTCAATGAAAGATGGAGTTGAATTTCTTTCTGCCCATATTTTCATTTAAAGTACTCAAGTTTTTCTGAAAGAAGTTGAATACATTTGTTATCATCATGAGATAGCAAGCCTATGTATTTCTAACATTCATATTCTTTATTTTATAGATAGCCAATATCTTACAGAACATTCATTATGGAGGGATGGAGTGACGAGGTTGGCCTGCTATAGAGCAGCGAGAGAGAAAGCTTGAGGAAGGTGTTGACAGACAGGTGATGAGGGAAGTGTAGATCAGGATCAAGCTCCTCGTGAAAGGCATGAAGAGGGAAGGAGAGAAAGGCTGAGAAAAGGGGAATGAGAGACTGGGGAAAGAAAGAAAACAGAAACATGAGCGAGCAGAAAGACGGAGACCGAATAAGAGGAGAAAGAGAAGGCTGGAGGACATAGTGGAAAAAAAGAGACGGAATGAAAAAGAACAGAAGGTTTGGAGGGTGAGAAAAATATTGGGGGGCGAGAGAGCAAGTGCATATTTCCGGAGGAGAGAAAAAGAGAGATGGAAAGACATGAGAAGAGAATGGAAGAGGACAGAGAATGAGAAGAGAAATAAAGAGAAGGAGAAACAGGCAGAGGACATGCAAATTAGAAAGGAGGAGATGAAATAGAGCAGACACACTGCAGAGCAAGAGGAAGACCTAGAAAGGAATGCAGAATGGCCAGAGACTAAAGAAAGAGAAAGTGATGATGAAGAACAATACAGTACATAGAAAGTCAAAGCTTTGAAGTGTTTGAGTAGTTTGTGGGTCAGAGCAAGAACAATGCTATTACTTTCATGTGTTTGTGTACACAAACGCTCAAGCTATATTAACTGCAATATGAGGTGTGTGTGTGTGTGTGTGTGTGTGCGTCTTCGGTGATTACCGCTTCAGTAAAGTAGGTGCTCAGTTTGCTGCTGTCTTCAGCCAGTAATTTGGCTGCTGCCTCCTGCTGCTCCTTGTCCTTCAGCCTCATCTTCCTCTTCATCATCCTCTTCACATACTCCACCATCATCTCCATGTGCAGCCGGCCCAGCAGCTCCTACACACACACATGTCCATATGTGTGTAATGTTACTATGTGTGTAAGGTCAATGTGTGTGTGAGTGTTAACGTACCTCCATACAAATGGATTTGAGGTCTGTGAATTGCTGCATGTGTCTGTCCAGTGTCCCCAGAACTTCATCCAGTACCATCTGACCCCCAGTAAACCAGGCCTGTGTCCACAGCCTATGGTACTGCACCTGAGGATACAGGAAGTCATGGAGAGGTCAATATCTGACCTTGAAGCAGTTGATACCATTGGTCAGAAAATGCTGCAGAGGCACAGACTCATTAGCATTTTTTTTCTTTCTGTTATTTTATAAAATCGTAGAAATGAGCACCACTTGGTTTCTGCCTGGAAATGACCCAGAGGATCTTTGACCCAGTTTGATAGAAATTTTGGGGAGACCATTGACAGGATATTGGACCGGTTTGAATGGCCATGTCCACTGCTCTCAGGGAGTGACTCGACACAGGGCAAGACCACCACCCAGCTGCCCGCTCCGAGGTCCCCCCCCCTTAACACCGGGGCAGAGTCGACACCCCTCTGCTGTTACACGGGGCCTCGATGAAAGCACCACCAGACTTGTTTTGGGTGCAGAGAAGAATCAGCCCTCACTGAATCTCCTGTGTTCCTACTGTAGACATCCTGACATCTCAGGCACTGCAGTGGAGCCCATTGTGGCAGAAAAGCGCAGACCAGCTACGAGCTGTCTGTTGACAGTACTTTTTTTTATTCCACCTGTAGTTAGTGAAGTTAGCTAGCTAGCTAGTTAGTGCTAGCATCAACTATCTAGCTTCTTAGTACCTGATTAACTAGCCATTTTTAAATACTATAGCTGTCATTGTTACTGTAGCCTGTACATCTTGCCTTTTTTCACAGCCTTCACAAATCCTGTTGTTCCCCAGCAGTGTTGATTTTGTTGTCAAATTCTATTTGTTTCCTTTTCGTTTCAATGTTGTTGTTTTTTGGGGGGCAAGTTGTTGGTATTATAATGGTTCCTTTTTTAAATAATTAATGTACATCTGTGCTCCCATTTGACCATGTTTCTTGGAGATCCTTTTGAATGGTAAAGTTTTGTGATACTCTCAACTCATCCTGTGGTATAAGTACATTCATAACTGTATAATAACACTTCAAATTAAGGTCACTTTACTTAAGGCATCTATGCACACTCTATAGGGGCTGTTATTTTCTCTGGGAATTAGAACCTAACTCTACGGACACTATGAAAAGCTTAACCACGACACTATGAAAAGCTGAACCAAGACACTATGAAAAGCTTAACCAAGACACTATGAAAAGCTTAACCAAGACACTATGAAAAGCTTAACCAAGACACTATGAAAAGCTTAACCAAGACACTATGAAAAGCTTAACCAAGACACTATGAAAAGCTTAACCAAGACACTATGAAAAGCTTAACCAAGACACCATGAAAAGCTTAACCAAGACACCATGAAAAGCTTAACCAAGACACCATGAAAAGCTTAACCAAGACACCATGAAAAGCTTAACCAAGACACCATGAAAAGCTTAACCAAGACACTATGAAAAGCTTAACCAAGACAATATGAAAAGCTTAACCAAGACACCATGAAAAGCTTAACCAAGACACCATGAAAAGCTTAACCAAGACACCATGAAAAGCTTAACCAAGACACCATGAAAAGCTTAACCAAGACACCATGAAAAGCTTAACCAAGACACCATGAAAAGCTTAACCAAGACACCATGAAAAGCTTAACCAAGACACCATGAAAAGCTTAACCAAGACACCATGAAAAGCTTAACCAAGACACCATGAAAAGCTTAACCAAGACACTATGAAAAGCTTAACCAAGACAATATGAAAAGCTTAACCAAGACACTATGAAAAGCTTAACCAAGACACTATGAAAAGCTTAACCAAGACACTATGAAAAGCTTAACCAAGTTAAATTCCTCCCAGAGGACCAATACAGCTGCATTCAGACAAAACATGTTTCCACCACCACTAGTATATATACTCCAATTTAGGCACAACTCCTTCTCTCCAATCCTTACATATTTTATGGTTCGACAGGAAGACAAAGTGATTGGGTAATAAACCATTGTTTCTCCCTTAAGGGGATCTGACCTCAACCCCCTTGATGCCTAATCCAAAGACCGCCACCTGTATCCCCTCTAGCAATCCTGTGACTTCCTCCCGTCCACCCAACACATACCAAAGTCATCTGGCTCCTACAGATAACCATTAACTTCTGATGTAAAAAAACAGTCTCTATCACTCCTCAGATACTATACTTCTGAGTATTACAATGTTCCAAGTTTAACCCGGAATCTAACAGGGCATATGACATTCTATATACACAGAGGGTGGTAAATTACACAACATCCTGTTATTACATCTGGTATGTAGAATCTAATGTAGCATGTAATAACATAAGTTGTCAAGAAGACTGTATAATAGTAGTTGTTATTAACAGTTGACATCAGAGCATGACAACAAGATGAACAGTCATTTATAACACCCATTATAATCGGTTTCATAACATCTCATGCCGTGACTCATAAGTCTTGAACATTACTTTTCGACAGCTTATGACATATGTTATGTGTTATATAGCTGTTATAAATGGCATATGAATGCATGCATAAGGACAGTAAACTGTTTTAAGATTTGAACTATGGTGCTATCCAGAGCCCGTTTAACTCGTTGGTAAGGCAAAATCATCTCATTTGAGAAAGGCTGTCTGGGATTTTGAACTAGATGGCAAAAGTTAACCAAATTAACAGTGCAGATGTAACGTTGTACATTGGAGTATTGCTAGACTATTATGCTTGGTGTCTCTGCTGTCACATGTAGCCTACCCTGAGCTCCTCATGTATGGGGCCGGTGAAGTATCCGTAGCCACAGTCTCTCAGGTCTGCCAATGTGGACATACAGCTTGTCCTGATCTCTTCTGGGATTGACTCCTCTCTTCTCACTATGAAGTCTCTGTAAAGGAGGAACCAATGTCATTACATCAATGTTGGATTTATGAAGTCAAATAAGAGATTGGGAGGATTGGAGGGATAGAATGACAATGGACAGTTCAAAAGGTACTTTCAATCACCGAGCCGACAAGGTCAAAATCAGTTGTTCTGCCCCAGAGCAAGACAGTTAACCCACTGTTCCCCCGGGCGCCGATGACGTGGATGTCGATTAAGGCAGCCCCCCCACAGGGGTTGGGTTAAGTGCAGTGGTGTAAAGTACTTAAGTAAAAATACTTTAAAGTACTACTTAAGTAGCTTTTTGGGGATATCTGTACCCAAAAGGAGCACCAGGGGACAAGCTGGCCCCACGGATAGTAGCCCAGCCCAGCATGTGAGTAAAGGTGATCAGAGGCAGTTAAGCACAGCTGACGGTACTAATCACCTATTTTCTTCCACCTACAAGAACTGGCAGTGGGGGAGACTGGAGGAAAAACAGGGTGGTTGATTCTCCAAAGGGGAGGATTTACCTGATGAAAAGGGAGAAGAAGAGGACAAACTACCTCTTGGGAATGGCAACCAGGGATCTGCAACACCAACCGAAAGGAGCTCTCCACGAACGGATAGTTAATAAGGCAGAGACACACCCGTGATTTATGTTATAGTTAAAAGTTACTCACCTTGTGTTCGTTATTCCTGTAAAGAAGAAGATTTGTGATATCCTTGTGAGATCATCCTTGATTGTGTGGGAGTGTTTGAGAAGAGAAAATACCTCAATAGAGAACTTTGTTCAATGTGAGAAAACCTGCTCCCGACTCATTTATTCCAACTTTCCACTTTAGAGCAACCTAAGTCCGCTCACAGTACTTTACTATATATATTTTTAACAACTTTTACTTCACTACATTCCCAAAGAGAATACTGTACTTTTTACTCCATACATTTACTCCTGCCATCCAAAAGTACTCGTTATATTTTTAATGCTTAGCAGGACAGGACAATGGTCCAATTCACGCATTTATCACTTGAACATCCCTGGTAATCTCTACTGCCTCTGATCTGGTGGACTCACTAAACACAAATGCTTCGGATGTAAATAATGTATGAGTGTTGGAGTGTGTCCCTGGCTATCTGTAAAAATATATATATGAAAATTGTGCCGTCTGGTTTGCTTAACATAAGGAATTTGAAATGATTTATACTTTTTCTTTTGATACTTAAGTATATTTTAGCAATTCAATTTACTGTTGATACTTAAGTATATTTAAAACCAAATACTTCTAGAGTAATATTTTACTGGGTTACTTTTACTTGAGTCACTATATATTAAGGTATCTTTACTTTTACTCAAGTATGACAATTGGGTACTTTTTCCACCACTGGTTAAATGCAGAAGACACATTTTCAATTGAATTGCATTCAGTTACAACTGACCTTTCCCTTTTGTGGAGTGTCTAAAAGTAGCTAGATAAGTAGAACAAATGATACAACTTCAGATTGTGAGACTGCATGCATATAGATCAATACTGTTTCATGAGATTGGGGATTTGTAGAATCAAAAAGCATCCACGAAATGCTTACTTAGTGCTTATGAATGCTTTATGTAAGGGTTAGACATGTGTAATGAAGCTCATGTGTAGCTAGCTACCCTTCAAATACCAAGCAAATTCATGAAAGAAATGACTTGGCGAAATGGACAACGGTCGTTAGCCTACCTGAATTGTTCGATGCTAACCAGGTTAGCTTTCACGACTGCCTGAGTGTTCTCCCCTGTTCTCTTCACAAATTCTTCAAGAGAGCTCTTATAGCTGCAAATATACATTGTACAAAATGTCAACAGGCATCTCCAGGTTCTTCTTTATCATGTCAGTAAAATGTTGAATAGTAACAATGCAGTGCATATTACTCATTTGTAGCATACATATCCATTATAAACTAAACCAGGTCAAAGACAGTCTGCAACAAGACAGTGTAGATAGAACACCAAGGTTGACTTACCAACTCCCAGGAAAAAAGGCCATGTAGAATTACACAATTTGTCTATGTGGCTTTGAAACCAGAACATTGTAAGCTAATTGAATGACTTTGAGCATGATGCTGGAAATCAACGTGCATGTTCATCAGTAAAATATTATTTCGCTCAGTGTGGACACGCCTAAGCCAAACCATTCAAATTTAATGCAAAAACTAATTTGGTTTTCAATAGAAACTTGGTGAATAAGTTAAGAAGAACAATGGAAAAGCAAACGTTCAACTACGACAGGATGTGTTCATTAAGGCACACAACCAAAATGTTTTGCAATGGAAAAGGAAAATCAGTGTTACTTATTGGACAAGTCCAGATAGTCTCTCTCTGTTTCAGTCCATTTGGAGCCTAAGGAGCACGACCCAGTGGCCAGGGCTATAAGGAATGGGTACACTACCTTATCAAGAAGCTGTCCAGCTGACGCAGGATTCTCTGGGCTTTAGCCTCACTGCCCAGAATAGTCCTGGCCTCTCTCATGGCCCCATCAACAGCCTAGTAAACAGAACAACATACAGTATTAGCACATAAAACCTGACCCTGTACAGTCAAAATAGCTTAGAGCAGGGATGGGATTAATTCCATGTCAACTCAATTCAGTGTAGTGTTAGGTTCTAATTCTCAGAGTAAAAAAACTCTACGGACACTATGAAAAGCTTAACCACGTTTATTCTGCCCAGATGATCAATACAGCTGCATTCAGACAAAACATGTTTCCACCAAATCTTTATTTTATTTCTCTGTTATTTTACCAGGTAAGTTGACTGAGAACACGTTCTCATTTACAGCAACCGTGATGGTTTGAGGGCCAGTTTGGGAATTTAGCCAGGACACCGTGGTTAACACCACTACTCTTACGATAAGTGCCATGGGATCTTTTATGACCTCAGAGAGTCAGGACACCCGTTTAACATCCCATACGAAAGACGGCACCCTACACAGGGTCCCCAATCCCCAATCACTGTCCTGGGGCATTGGGGTATTTTTTAGACCAGAGGAAAGAGTGCCTTCTACCGGCCCTCCAACACCACTTCCAGCAGCATCTGGCCTCCCATCCAGGGACTGACCAGGACCAACCCTGCTTAGCTTCAGAAGCAAGCCAGCAGTGGTATGCAGGGTGGTATGCTGCTGGTAAGCTGCTAGCACCACAAGTATATATACTCCAATTTAGGCACAACTCCTTCTATCCAATCCTTACATCTATTATGGTTTGACAGGAAGACAAAGTAATAGGGTAATAAACCATAATTTCTTCCTTAAGGGCATCTGACCTGACCTCAACCTCTCATTTGCCTAATCCACAGATGTCCACCCGTCTCCCCTATAGCAATCCTGTGACTTCCTCCCATGCAACCAGCACATTCCAAAGCCATCTGGCTCCTACAGATAACCATTAACTTCTGATGTAAAACCCCTCTAAACCTCAGCACTCCATCAGTAAGTATATTTTCATATTCTCAGAACCCAACAGCAGAAATGTATGAAATTCAGTGCATTTATTAAATATTTCTGATTTATGGTGCTCATTGTTTTGAGGTCTGAAAATATCAGACAAACTTTGGTTTTGGAGGGTAATGTCAGTTTAAATAGAATTATGTCAAGGTTGACATGTTAATATGAAGCTTATATAAAACCATGCGGGAGAAAAAGCTACATATCTGTAGTATGAAAACGAAGAAGAACATGTTCAGGTCAAAGAAAGAGTAGGGCTGAACACAGAAAAGTACTAGAAGAAGTAGTAGTAATCTAATAGGTTTCAACCTGTATGATGTCAATGGCCAGAGGACAGAAGCAGTACCCATCAATGAGTTCTGGACTCTTTCCACTGAGCCAACCCTCCTCCTCCTTACTGAGAGCCTTGGAGAACCAGGTCCTGACTTTACTCTGAAATCGACATAGCACAGGTCATCACAATTTAGTAAGTTTGACACTATGGCTCTGAAAGACATTCCATGCAACATATTACAATAATACATTATTTCCAATTCTAAAGCACTTTGAAAGTAGCCTGGTCCCAGATCTGTTTGTGCTATCTTGCCGAGCCCTATGGTCATTAACACACCATAGCAGTTGGCAAGACAGCACAAACAGATCTGGGACCAGGCTACTCTGAAAGTACACACTCTTAGAAAAAAGGGTTCCGAAAGGGTTCTTCGGCTGTTTTCATAGGAGAACCCTTTTTGGTTCCAGGTAGAACACTTTTGAGTTCCATGTAGAACCCTCTGTGGAAAGGGTTCTACCTGGAGCCATTGTCACGTTCTGACCTTTATTTCCTTTGTTTTGTCTTTATTTAGTATGGTCAGGGCGTGAAGTCTATGTTTTGTGTTTCTATGTTTTTCTATTTCTGTGTTTGGCCTGATATGGTCCTCAATCAGAGGCAGCTGTTTATCGTTGTCACTGATTGCGAACCATATTTAGGTAGCCTGGTTTTCATTGTTGTTTTGTGGGTGTTTGTTTCCTGTGTCAGTGTTTGTGCCACACGGGACTGTTTCGTTTCATTTCACTTTGTTATTTTGTATTCTGTCGTGTTCAGTTTATACTATTAAAAACATGGACCCTTACCACGCTGCGTTTTGGTCCGATCCTTGCTACACCTCTTCAGACCTTTACAGCCATAAAGGTTTATTCAAGGGTTATCCTATGGGGAGAGCTGAAAAACCCTTTTGGACAAAAAAAATTTCTAAGAGTGTAGGGATTGGAAAGATAGCGCAAACATCTTGGACCAGGCCACTTTCAGAGTGCTTTAGAATTGGAAAAAAACAAACATTATTTCCAAGAGTGTATGGTCGTTAACACACCATAGGAGTTGGCAAGACAGCACAAACAGACGCTACTCTGAAAGGACGGTCTAGACGTATACACATGGATTTAGCCTGTTCATTAGATTTAGCTGTTTCTGGCATCCTGTTTACCTCTTTTTGTAGTAGATACTGCTCCTCCAATGTTGTGAGATCCTTCTCAGATAAAAGAGTTCCCAAAGACTCCATGTTGATGTGCCCCTCAAGGTCTTTGTGTTTTAAGATGTCACTGAAACAGATATAAACATGTTGTAAATGACATCAAGTCATTGATAGAAACCATACGAGACATCTCAGAAACACTCAAAGACTGTACAAGGCAGGAGGATAATGTAGAAAAACTTTTACGCAAAATATGCAGCATTCTAAAAAGGGGAACTAGCCTTTTTTAAAAGGGGAAGGTCAGGATTTTACAACTTTGTTAAATGATTCATCATAATGTAAATAGTCTATGGGTCTGGAGAAACTAGAATCCATGGTTCAGTTCTTTAAACAGCCACTACAAACTTCAGCTAACTTTAGCCACTGCTAGCTAACAATCAATGGCAGTGATAGGGGAAATTGTGCAATTTTCTAAAATGTAAAATGGCCCAATCAACTCAAATCAACTACATATGCAGTTTGACATCACTTAAATGTGATTTGGACATTTTAAAAAGAAAATTGCCCCTATCACTTCCACTGATTGTTAACAAGCCCTTCAAGAATCCAGGGCAACTGCCCTCCCATTTCCCACTTACTTTGGATAGTAATTGTTCACCCAGCAGAGGAGGTAGTTACAGTCATCCACATCGAGCCCAGAGCGGGCCAGTTCTGTTAACCTTGCTGAGAACTTCTGATGGTAAAGTCTCACATACAAGTTGCACACGTCAAAGTCTGGGGGGTAGCAGTCCCTTATGTCCCTGGCCACCCTGAGAACGTCCTCCTTCAGACGCTTGCCCATCCTACATACCTCCCTTTTCATGGACGTTGACAGGTTGTCCACACTGCTAACGTTAATATTGTCCTCCTCCAATGTCGCATTCCTCATTTGAGAATCTACCATTTCTTCAAGCAGGTTGTCGTGGGTGTGTCGGCACTGGTGTGGCCGCCACACGGGGGCCTCGCTGCTGCCCTCGGGCCGCCCTTCCCATTGCCGGTCCTTCTCTTCCAGCAGCGTTATGGTTTCCACCGCACTCCGAAGTATCTCTAGTTGTTCTCCTGAGGGTGTGGGACTAAAGGTGGTGTGAACTGCCATCCATAAGTGGAGCAGCAGGGTTTCATAGTCTTTTTGGAGCGTGTCTTTATCGTCCTCGTTGCAAACCTGAACCAACCCCTCTATCGTCATGGTTTCTTGGCCAAATAGCTTGTCCTCTCGCAAGAGCAACTGCTGGCAAGCCTCCACCAAGCGATTTTCCTTCAGGTTCTCCAAAAAGTCCATAATCACCTCTGAAAAAACAGACCACCAAGACCACCAAGTACAATGATTGAAAAGTTATTTTAGTGCAGTCTGTACGTGACAATGAATGGTGACACACACATATATATATATACATATGTGTGTGTGTGTGTGTGTGTATGTATGCATGCATGCATGTATATATATAGTGCCAATAATTTCTCATGGTGAACGAAAATATAATATGACACTTAATTTTTTCATTTAGAGTTCCTCTTTAGGGATGATAAATATGACAAATCAATATACTGAGCTAGTAGGCTAGTACTTCATACAGGCTACTTCATAGTATAGTACATTGGAGTTTAACCTTAAAGTAGACAGCTTAGTCTATATACTTCACATCCTTGTCTTTTTCCACATTGTGTTGTGCCTGAATTTTAAATGGATTAAATGGAGATGGTAGTCACTGGCCTACACACAATACCGCATAATGTCCAAGTGGAATTATGTTTTCAGACACTATTTATGTTATGGGTATGCTTGTAATTGTTAAGGACTGGGGAGCTTTTCAGTATAAAAAACGAACAGAATGGAACTAAGCACAGGCAAAATCCTAGAGGAAAACCTGGTTCAGTCTGCTTTCCACCAGACTAGGAGATTAATTCCATCAGGACAATAACCTAAAACACAAGGCCAAATCTACATTGGTGTTGCTTCCCAAGTAGACAGTGAATGTTCCTGAGTGGCCGAGTTACAGTTTTGACTTAAATCTACTTGAAATCTATGGCAAGACCTGAAAATGGTTGTCTAGTAATGATCAACAACCAATTTGACAGAGCTTGAAGAATTTTGAAAAAGATAAATGGGGAAATGTTGCACAGTCCAGGAGTGGAAAGCGCTTAGAGATTTACCCAGAAAGACTCAAAGATTTAATTGCTGCCAATGTGTCACGACTTCTGCCGAAGTTGGTCCCTCTCCTTGTTCGGGCGGCATTCGGTGGTCGACGTCACCGGCTTTCTAGTCACCACCGATCTATGTTTCATTTTCCATTTGTTTTGTCTTCATTATACACACCTGGTTTCCATTTCATAATCAATGTTCCTTATTTAACCCTCTGGCTTCCCTTTCTGTTTTGTGAGTGATTGTCATTGTCATGTGGGTTCGTTCTTTGTGCTCTGGATATTTGTGTTTTTCCTTGTTGGAACATTGCTTACATTTTGAGTAAATTCAGATGATTACTCATACCTGTGTCCTGCGCCTGACGCCTGACGAGTGGACATCGCACAAAGCCTGGTATTTTTGGCATTTTCAGTTTCTGCCTAAACTTCCCATGTACTGTTTTGGGACTGCCCTGCATTGCAGGCGATAGATTAACCATTGCTGCCACCAGGTCGGGTCCAAGCACACCCACTTCCTCTGTAAAAAAAACAAAAACATTTTGTACAGTCGTCAATATTCTATCTTTATAAAAACCTATCATGGCATTGCACAATTTTTTTCTATCGCCTATTATCAATCTGCAACCTCTTACCATTACCATACCATCTTACCATTACCATACCATCTTACCATTACCATACCATCTTACCATTACCATACCATCTTACCATTACCATACCATCTTACCATTACCATACCATCTCACCATTAACATACCATCTTACCATTACCATACCATCTTACCATTCATTGTTGCACAGGTAAAGGTCGATATACAAACTGGATATGAAGTTATAGGCTACAATAGTGGGTTAAACATAATAACAAAAGGCAACACTATTAACACACAGCGTGGGAATGATATGACCGCAGGTGCACAAGAGAGCCAGTGTTATGTCATAAGGCTGATATCTGAGTGGGAGTGACTAACAAAATCAATGGGGGCCCCCCGGAGGTCAGGGTCCCTGGAAACCTACCCTGTGTGCCCGATTGCTATTCGGCCATGATTACTACAAGTTTAGATTGCTGGCTAGATTAATTTACCAATTAAAAAATTGTTAGGCGACATGCTAATCAAATAAAATAAAATAGTATTTGTCACATGCTCCGAATACAACAGGTGTAAACCTTACCGTGAAATGCTTTACTTACAAGCCCTTAACCAACAATGCAGTTCAAGAAATAGTGAACAAAATATGTACTAAATAAACTAAAGTTCAAATAGTCAAATAAAATAACAATAACGAGGCTATATACAGGGGGTACCGGTACCGAGTCAATGTGGAGGCTATATACAGGGGGTACCGGTACCGAGTCAATGTGGAGGCTATATACAGGGGGTACCGGTACCGAGTCAATGTGGAGGCTATATACAGGGGGTACCGGTACAGAGTCAATGTGGAGGCTATATACAGGGGGTACCGGTACCGAGTCAATGTGGAGGCTATATTCAGGGGGTACCGGTACCGAGTCAATGTGGAGGCTATATACAGGGGGTACCGGTACCGAGTCAATGTGGAGGCTATATACAGGGAGTACCGGTACCGAGTCAATGTGGAGGCTATATACAGGGGGTACCGGTACAGAGTCAATGTGGAGGCTATATACAGGGGGTACCGGTACCGAGTCAATGTGGAGGCTATATACAGGAGGTACCGGTACCAAGTCAATGTGGAGACTATATACAGGAGGTACCGGTACCGAGTCAATGTGGAGGCTATATACAGGGGGTACCGGTACCGAGTCAATGTGGAGGCTATATACAGGAGGTACCGGTACCAAGTCAATGTGGAGACTATATACAGGGGGTACCGGTACCGAGTCAATGTGGAGGCTATATACAGGGGGTACCGGTACCGAGTCAATGTGGAGGCTATATACAGGAGGTACCGGTACCAAGTCAATGTGGAGACTATATACAGGAGGTACCGGTACCGAGTCAATGTGGAGGCTATATACAGGGGGTACCGGTACCGAGTCAATGTGGAGGCTATATACAGGGGGTACCGGTACAGAGTCAATGTGGAGGCTATATACAGGGGGTACCGGTACCGAGTCAATGTGGAGGCTATATACAGGAGGTACCGGTACCAAGTCAATGTGGAGACTATATACAGGGGGTACCGGTACCGAGTCAATGTGGAGGCTATATACAGGGGGTACCGGTACCGAGTCAATGTGGAGGCTATATACAGGAGGTACCGGTACCAAGTCAATGTGGAGACTATATACAGGAGGTACCGGTACCGAGTCAATGTGGAGGCTATATACAGGGGGTACCGGTACCGAGTCAATGTGGAGGCTATATACAGGAGGTACCGGTACCAAGTCAATGTGGAGACTATATACAGGAGGTACCGGTACAGAGTCAATGTGGAGGCTATATACAGGGGGTACCGGTACCGAGTCAATGTGCGGGGGTACAGTTTAGTCTAGTTATTTTGTACATGTAGGTAGGGGTAAAGTGACTATGCATATATAATAAACAGTGAGTAGCAGCAGTGTAAAAACAAAGGGAGGGGAGGCGTATCAACGTAAATAGTCCAGGTGGTCATTTAATTCATTGTTCAGTGGTCTTATGGCTTGGGGGTAGAATCTGTTAAGGAGCCTTTTGGTCCTAGATTTGGCACTCCGGTACCGCTTGCCGTGCGGTAGCAGAGAGAACAGTCTATGACTTGGGTGACTGGAGTCTTTGACATCTTTTGGGGCCTTGCTCTGACACCACCTAGCATATACAGATGAAGTTAGAAGTTTACATACTCCTTAGCCAAACACATTTAAACTTAGTTCTTCACAATTCCTGACATTTAATCCTAGTAAAAATTCACTGTCTTAGGTCAGTTAGGATCACCACTTTATTTTAAGAATATGAAATGTCAGAATAATAGTAGAGAGAATTATTTATTTCAGCTTCTATTTCTTTCATCACATTCCCAGTGCATCAGAAGTTTACATACACTCAATTAGTATTAGCATTGCCTTTAAATTGTTTAACTTGGGTCAAACATTTTGGGTAGCCTTCCACAAGCTTCCCATAATAAGTTGGGGGAATTTTGGCCCATTCCTCCTGACAGAGCTGGTGTAACTGAGTCAGGCCTCCTTGCTCGTACACGCTTTTTCAGTTCTGCCCACAAATTGTCTATGGGATTGAGGTCAGGGCTTTGTGATGGCCACTCCAATACCTTGACTTTGTTGTCCTTAAGCCATTTTGCCACAACTTTGGAAGTATGCTTGGGGTCATTGTCCGTTTGGAAGATCCATTTTCAACCAAGCTTTAAATTCCTGACTGATGTCTTGAGATGTTGCTTCAATATATCCACATAATTTTCCTCCCTCAAGGTGCCATCTATTTTGTGAAGTGCACCAGTCCCTCCTGCAGCAAAGCAACCCCACAACATAATGCTGCTACCCCCATGCTTCATGGTTGGGATGGTGTTCTACGGCTTGCAAGCCTCCCCTTTATCCTCCAAACATAACGATGGTCATTATGGCCAAACAGTTCTATTTTTGTTTCATCAGACCAGAGGACATTTCTCCAAAAAGTACGATCTTTGTCCCCATGTGCAGTTGCAAACCGTAGTTTGGCTTTTTATGTCGGTTTTGGAGCAGTGGCTTCTTCCTTGCTGAGCGGCCTTTCAGGTTATGTTGATATAGGACTCGTTTTACTGTGGATTTAGATACTTTTGTACCCGTTTCCTCCACCATCTTCACAAGGTCCTTTGCTGTTGTTCTGGGATTGATTTGCACTTTCGCACGAAAGTACGTTCATCTCCAGGAGACAGAACGCGTCTCCTTCCTGAGCGATATGACGGCTGCATGGTCCCATGGTGTTTATACTTGCGTACTTGTGGAGGTCCACATTTTTTTTCGGAGGTCTTGGCTGATTTCTTTAGATTTTCCCATGATGCCAAGCAAAGAGGCACTAAGTTTGAAGGTAGGCCTTGAAATACATCCACAGGTACACCTAATTGACACCATTTGAGTCAATTGGAGCCTATCAGAAGCTTCTAAAGCCAAGACATCATTTTCTGACATTTTAAAGGCACAGTCAACTTAGTGTATGTAAACTTCTGACCCACTGGAATTGTGATACAGTGAATTATAAGGGAAATAATCTGTTTGTAAACAATTGTTGGAAAAATTACTTGTGTCATGCACAAAGTAGATGTCCTAACGGACTTGGAAAAACTGTAATTTGTTAACAAGAAATTTGTGGAGTGGTTGAAAAATTTGTTTTAATGACTCCAACCTAAGTGTATGTAAACCTCTGACTTCAACTGTAGGTCCTGGATGTCAGGAAGCTTGCCCCAATGATGTACTGGGCCATACGCACTACCCTCTGTAGCACCTTATGGTTAGATGCCGAGCAGTTCTCATACCAGGCATTGATGCAACCGGTCAGGATGCTCTTGATGGTGCAGCTGCAGAACTTTTTGAAGATCTGGGGACCCATGCCAAATCTTGTCAGTCTCCTGAGGGTGGAAAGGTGTTGTCGTGCCCTCTTTGCGACTGTCTTGGTGATGTGTACACCAAGGAACTTGAAATGTTTTACCCGCTCCACTACAGCCCTGTCGATGTGAATGGGACTTCTTCAGGATCGGTGTCCCGTCCGTGGGATGGTTGAGCTAACGTAGGCTAATGTGATTCGACTGAGGTTGTAAGAAACAAAAGAAAATCCCAGAACATCCCAGAACATCCCAGAACATAGACATGTCATTTTCCTGTAGTCCACGATCAGCTCCTTTGTCTTGCTCACATTGAGGTAGAGGTTGTTGTCCTGGCACCACACTGCCAGGTCTTTGAGTGACTGTCAGTGATTGACATAACAGGAGAGAAACTGTTGATGCACAACAACATTTTGAAATTGCACCTTGTGTATTTTACTATTCTAATGCCCCGTACATACACATCGTGATGTATTTTGGGAGATTACAAAAAAAAAAAATAATTCTATATAGGAGAAACATTTTGTTCAGGTTACAATAAAACATGATTTGTTTAGTCACTTTTCCCTCAACTTGTTTCTCTAAATGTCTAGCAAGTCAAACTAGCTGACAGAGCATTACCACCACAATAAACTAAAATGGGAGGCAACATTCATATAATTGGCTTAAATCACCCATGCAGTCTATTTAATTTAATCTTTAAATCATCACTGTGTCTAATATATCACTGTGTGTGTATATTTCATGAATATACACTACCGTTCAAAAGTTTAAGGTCACTTAGAAATGTCCTTGTTTTTTAAAGAAAAGCTCATTTTTTGTCCAATAAAATAACATCAAGTTGATCAGAAATACAGTGTAGACATTGTTAGTATTGTAAATGACTACTGTAGCTGGAAACGGCTGATTACTTATGAAATATCTACATAGGAGTACAGAGGTCCAATATCAGCAACCATCACTCCTGTGTTCCAATGGCAAGTTCTGTTAGTTAATCCAAGTTTATCATTTTAAAAGGCTAATTGATCATTAGAAAACCCTTTTGCAATTATGTTAGCACAGCTGAAAACTGTTGCTCTGATTAAAGAAGCAATAAAACTGAGAATCTGGAGCATCAGCATTTGTGGGTTCGATTACAGGCTCAAAATGGCCAGAAACAAATAACTTTCTTCTGAAACTCGTTAGTCTATTCTTGTTCTGAGAAATGAAGGCTATTCCATTAGAGAAATTGCCAAGAAACTGAAGATCTCGTAAAATTCTGTGTACTACTCCCTTCACAGAACAGCGCAAACTGGCTCTAACCAAAATAGAAAGCCTTCAATCGCAAGGAGCACTGCGATACCACTCCGTTGCGGAGGGTCCCCGTTGAAATGACATCCGGTGAAACGTAACAGACTGCTCAGATGTCATAATGTGAATGAAGTATAAGGCTATTTACCTGGGTTATCAACCCCAGTTTGAATGACATCATCCACTGTATATCCACTTGGAGTTTCTTTGTCCCGCAGGTTGTTAAGCTGGCTCAGGTCGGGGTACTCCTGCTCCGCGGAGTAGTTCATCTTCAGCTTTTTGTGGGTGTTACCGAAAGGCATGATTTCTTTCACCTGTGAGCAAGGATGAAACAATGTAATGTTAGTGGACGAAATACAGCAAATCAAATACCTTACAGTTTAATAGGAAAAGGTTGAAATACTTTTTTATACTGCATGAAATGTGACGCAGTGGTAGGCTATTTAGGTGTCACAGTATTGCTTCCGCCCCTCTCCTCACCCCTACCTGGGCTCGAACCAGGGACTCTCTGCACACATCAACAACAGCCACCCACGAAGCATTGTTACCCATCGCTCCACAAAAGACACGACCCTTGCAGATTAAGGGGAACAACTACTTCAAGGTCTCAGAGCGAGTGACGTCGCCGATTGAAACACTATTAGCGCGCACCACCGCTAACTAGCTAGCCATTTCGCATCGGTTACATAGGCACCCCCAGTTTAAAGAAATAGTACAAATTTCAGCATTTGCATCCCCATTCCTCAAGCCTCATGTCCACCAGATGCATCAAACTCAGTCATTCATTGGAGCAGTCTGCAATGGTACGTTGGGGATGCTGCGTTCGGTGTACCGTGCGTTGCTTTACCTTGTGGTGATACAAACAGTAGTACACACACAGACTCCAACTAGCTAGATTTGAGCTAGTTGAAAAGCGAAGCAAATGTGCGTTATAGGTACGGAAAATGCAGGCTAGACATCCCTTCCGGAAAAACAAAACTCCTATGCATCTGGTGGACATCAACGTCAGGTCCTCAAAACATACATGCTACTTTCCCTTATGGTATTATTTACAAAGTGTGCAACCAATGTGCCACAGATCAATCAAAACCTATGGGTTTGATGCTTTGTGTGTCAGAGTATACAGCAATTCTTGACACTTCTGCTGCCTGGAGAAAGGTTGGTGTAATGGTTTCTAATGTTTTTGTTTGCTTTTTTCTGTGTGTGTGTGTGTGTGTGTGTGTGTGTGTGTGTTTAATACTAGTTAATCATTTGAATATTCATTTCACAGTTTGCAGAGGAAGTGGCGCAAACTTAGAGACAACCACATCAAGGGGCAGAGAAGGAGAGCAGTATGAGTGAGGCAGCAGCTGCAAACCATAGGCCATAGCGGTTTAGCCATATCATTTATTTTAATAAGCCATTCGTTAAGGTGATGGCAAGAGGCTTTCTCAGTCTCATTGTAGAATGAAAGATAACTTGTCATCCACCAGCAGAGTTGGGTAGGTTACTTTCTAAATGTAATCCGTTAGTTACTAGTTAACGGTCCAAAATTGTAATCGTTACTTTTAGATTACTTTCCCCTTAAGAGACATTGGAAGAATACTAAAATGTATGTTACCAATTGAACGACATCTATTGTAGGATAAATCAATGTTCAAGTTTACATAGCTGGCCATATATGGATGTAAAATGTTACTTTATGGGTTGGTTATGTAGGCTTCTTCTAACCCATCGCTTTCTACTACATATAATAATATGATTTTAAAAAACAGTCTATCAGTCTATCAGAACCTCAGACATTCCAATAAATGCTATACCCGTTGATCTTCAAGACTAGGACTTGGAAATATGGAAGTATAGATTAGCCTAATTGTTTTCCCTGAGTATGACCCCACTTATTAGCCAGCCCTACTCTGTTGTTTATGATTTTGTTGTCATATGGAGGACTGATTGGGCTCATTGATTCGATTTGAAAAATAAATGCTGTGCTCATGGAATGGCATGCTTTGAGCACTACTGAAAAGTAATATTTACATGTGAACAATGAATGCCACATGCTTCATTTTCTATAGGCCTATTGTCACGTGTGCACCCTCTCCAGCCTCTAGGTCACCAGGCAGCTCGTTATAGCGCACACCGGTCACCATCGTTACGCGCACCTGCGCGTCATCAGACTCATTTGGATTCCATCACCTCCCTTATGTCATTCCCTTTGGTTCCTTAGACAGACCTTATTGCGTGCCTGTGTGCTGTTAGTGTTTCTTGCTTGGTATCATGTTCCGCTTATTTTATTAAAACACTCACTCCCTGAAATTGCTGACCGACTCTCAGCTCACTCGTTACAGAATAACGCCTCACCTAGGAGAAGCATCAGGGAGTGGTTTTTTTTCGGTGGGAATGAGGTCCGGTCCAGGAGCCGCTACAGGCTCTCATGCCTTCGCCGGATCGCCAGGTTCCCGTGCCTCAATCGGTCAGTCAGGTTCCTGCGCATCAGCAGGAGTGTCCGCTCCTGATCCTCCTTTTGGTTGGTGTCCTGCGGCTGGAGCCGAACGTGCCGGGTAGGGGGTACCATTATGTATGCTCTCTCTGCGGCGCTCTAGGTCGCCATGCTCCTGCGCCTCAGCAGAGGTGACAGGTCCGCTCCTGATCTCCGGGATCGTCATTTTGGTCTGCGTCCTGCGGTTGAAGCCGTGCATCAGGGAGGGGAGACTGTCACGTGTGCTCCCTCACTGGCCTCAAGGTCACCAGGCTGCTCGTTATGGCGCACCCCTGTCACCATCGTTACACACAACTGCGGTCATCAGACTCACCTGGACTACATCAACTCCCTGATTACCTTCCTGATATATGTCCCTCCCTTTGGTTCCTTCCCCAGGCGTTATTGTTTGTTTCATGTCTGTGTGCTGTTAGTGTTTTTTGTTTTGTATTATGTTCCGTTTTATCTTATTAAAACACTCACTCCCTAAACTTGCTTCCTGATTCTCCGTGCACTCGTTAAACCTATTGTTTACCTTTTTGTTGATGACACTTTGATATCTTGATACTATGCAGAAAATGAAGCATGTGGCAAATCCACAGACGAAACAATAACAAAACGACGCCCCGCCTCTGTTTTGGGTAAAAAGCTGAGGGATGGGAATGGAGAAATGTAAACACTATCAGATTAATAGATAACGCTATGGATGCAAGTGTAGCGTGGTTCATTCTGCGTTGTGTACTGTTAATTAGGACGCTGCCACAACTGAAGGTCTGCTAGTTGAATTATTTTTATTTACCCTGCACACATTATTTTAACCCTTGGCGCAGTCCTAGCTCTCAGGCACCTTGCTAGCCGAAGGTCAGGCAAAAGAGAACAATAAGGGGGTACGGAAATACAGATAACCCGCGATGGGCCAAACCAAAATATACAAAACTTTTACAATCACATGTATGTACAATATTGATATGAAAAAGTGTTTGTACACCAAAGAAAAACATTAGCTATGCAGCTGTAATTTAAAAATACACGGAATTATTATTAAATTATTAACATCCCCTCTTGACCTGGCCTATTTGAATTGGTCCTTGTTTGCAACTTGGTGCATAATCTAGGGGAACAACATCACACTGCTACACAAGGACTGACCATCCATGATATCAACATTTTTGTTTTAACCATGTTATGACGCTATACAGCGTTTGTTTACATTTACAAAATGTACAAACATTTGACAAAAACAAGGTTATATTTTGGGTTCTCATTGAGTGTGACAGTTGAAGTATGCTCATCAGGCATTTCTAAGTTATATTCAATGGATATATATATATATATATATATATATATATATATATACATAACCAGTCAAAAGTTTGGACACACCTACTCTTGAGTTTTTTATTTATTTTTTACTATTTTCTACATTGGTGAATAACAGTGAAGACAACTAACACATGGAATCATGTAGTAACCAAGAAGGTGTTAATGAAATCTAAATATATTTTAGATATTCAAAGTAGCCACCCTTTGCCTTGACAGCTTTGCACCCGCTTGGCATTCTCTCAACCAGCTTCACCTGGAATGCTTTTCCAACAGTCTTGAAGGAGTTCCCACATAAGCTGAGCACCTGTTGGCTGCTTTTCCTTCATACTGTGGTCCATCTCATCCCAAACCATCTCAATTGGGTTGAGGTCAGGTGGTTGTAGAGGCCAGGTGATCTGATGCAGCACTCCATAACTCTAGGTCAAATAAAACATTTCACATTGACTGACCTTCATGTCTTAAAGTAATGGACTGTCATTTCTCTTTGCTTATTTAACCTGTTCTTGCTATAACATGGATTTAGCCCTATTTGGCAAAATACCATCTTCGTATACCACCCCTGGCTTGTCACAACACAACTGATTGGCTCAAACACATTAAGGAGGAAATCGATTCCACAAATTGACATTTAACAAGGTGCACCGTTTAATTGAAATGCTTTCCAGGTGACTACCTCATGAAGCTGGTTGAGAGAATGCCAAGAGTGTGCAAAGCTGTCATCAAGGCAAAGGGTGGCTACTTTGAAGAATCTAAAATATATTTTGATTTAGCCAAGTCAAAAAGGTATATTGTAGCCATCCCATGAACATATGTCGAAAGCTACACATATTCATCTTCTTTGATTGGTTCATCAACTTCCGTTTCTGTGACTGCACAGAAAACTAGCTCACGAGTTGGATTCGTTCAACGCATGCAACGCAAACCAGCCTGGTTCCAGCAACTTGTTGCAACTGCGCTTATTGCGTCACATTGAAATTAATGGACTTCCGCCGGATCGCAAACAATTGGTGGGAGTCTGTCTGTACGAGGCTTCATCACCGAGATAGAACACACCCAACCTACCCTCGGTGTCCACACGCATCCGAGATAGGATTCACCCAACCTACCCTCGGTGTCCAAATCTAGCAACTGTTATTTTCTCTTGAATGTCAAATCTACAACATGAATTCGTTCAACGCATGCAACGCAAACCACCCGGGTCCCAGCAACTTGTTGCAACTGCGCTTATTGCGTCACATTGAAATTAATGGACTTCCGCCGGATCGCAAACAATTGGTGGGAGTCTGTCTGTACGAGGCTTCATCACCGAGATAGAACACACCCAACCTACCCTCGGTGTCCACACGCATCCGAGATAGGATTCACCCAACCTACCCTCGGTGTCCAAATCTAGCAACTGTCATTTTCTCTTGAATGTCAAAAATCTACAACATATATATGGAATGCTTCATTTAAAATGCATGCATTCAAATGTAGGCTAAAGTGCGAGTATATACTGTGCACCTTTGGTTGAAACCCTCGACTGCGTAGTACTCACCTCCATACAATACCTTGCAAATTGGACAGACTGCATGGTCATTGTCGATGTAAACTGCTATGGCAAACGTTAAATACAACCATTGTTCACACTAGATTGAGTCAGTTTTAACCAGGATAAAATATGACATGTCAGTTCGATTTAATCATCCAGCATTTTGAAACCAAATCACTGACATCTACAAATCTAGATGCGCTTTCCCCTAAATTCCAAATGTTTTGCCATTGTCATCATATAAGTGCTAAATACAAACCACATTCGATGCATTAAAACAATGACACACATTATGCATTTGCCTATTTCTACAAGTAAAAAAATATATATATATATCCTACCTATGACGTTTTTCTTTGGGAAAAACACAATTTATTTCGACCAGGAACGAACACACCGAAGCTAATTCTTGGGGTTCAGAATTAAGCGGCTTAGCTACTTTTTTCTATTAATTCTATCGGAGAGGGAATATGCAATTGCATATAGCGACAGCGCAATTTAACAGCCGAGACCTCTGATCACGCACTGTGATGGCCTCTCCCGAGTCCGTACGAGAGTTGTAGCGATGGGACAAGACTAACTACCAATTGGATACCACGAAATTGGGGAGAAACAGAGGTACAAAAAAATAAACCATGGTGCTTTTCTTGAACGCTCTCATGATTGACAGTAGTTGGAGAGAATTGTATGGTATCAGTGACGACAGTACATTTATCAGCCCTGGAATGGATAGTGATATGCTAATAGTAAGCCTGAATGTCTCCACACACAGAACAACAAAAACCGTGGTAAAGACAGATTCAGGTTGGATATTCGCCTGTCGTTTTCCTTACGACCATCAACACAGTGACAAATCACATTTTTCAAATTTCATTTTTTTCAAATTTCAGCTCTTTAACCATTACTCCTAAAACTTTCAAAACTGTTGATTTTCATCTCACACTATTTTAAATAATTTTATTGAAATTTTTGAAATTCAATAGCACCTTGGTCATGTGACCCACACACCTCAAACAAGGTTCAGAACGTACACTCAGTGGCCTACACATTAAACACTCTTTAGTTTGACCATTTGCATCGCATGAGATTTTACATGAATTTTTAAAAGTTTCACAGTTTCCATTTTCATCTCAGGCGATTTTCCATACATTTTTCTGTTTTTCATTGTTTCGATTTTCCAGAGCTCTCTGTTAATGTGACCTAAAACCCTTAAACTGCTGTCGGAATATCCACTGACAAGTCTTATATAGTGCACACCCTGTGATTTGTCAATTTTCATCTCACACGATTTTACATACATTTTGTCAACTTTATCATTTCAATAGCTCCCTCAAACAAGGTTCAGAATGTAACCTAGCCCCCTATAGGGCCCCTACCTATCCAGAGCCCAATGTCTTATGCCTTCACGCCTGCCTGGGCTCTCACACTCTGTGTCTGGCCTCTGGCCCCTTCTGCGTGCACCTGGTAACCCGTAAGTAAAGAAGGAGGATGGTGGAGGAAGATGCCTTCCGTCCCCGACAAAAGCTTTTATCGAGGGCTGACTTTCAATAGATCGCAGCGAGTGAGCTGCTCTGCTACGTACGAAACCTTGACTCAGAATCAGGTCGTCTATGAGTGATTTAGCACCAGGTTCCCCACAAACATGCGGTGCGCATTAGGAGAGGGGCGGCAACTCATCTGGCCGCACCCAACCCCATTACGAACGGCTCTACTCACCTGCCAAAAGAGGCAGGCTATCCCGGGCCAACCAAATATCTGCTGCACTACTGTATCGTTACGTTTAGAGGGGATTCTGATTTAGAGGCGTTCAGTCATAGTCCCACAGAAGGTAGCTTCGCACCATTGGCTCCTCAACCAAGCACATACACCAAATGTCTGAACCTGTGGTTCCTCTCGTACTGAGCAGGATTACGAAAGCTGGGTACGCTCCTTTGAATTTCATCAAGTTGACATTCAGTGATCCGTGCCCAGTGGGAACCTAGGCTTCTTCCATCCATTTTATGGGTCCGCAGCAAATCAATGGGCATGAATGGTACTATAGGCCTCCCTCCCCAGACAAGCTGGAGATACCTCTCCCCACTTCGTAGGGCATGATACAGATCTAAGCAATGCCCTATCACTGCAGGGCCAATGGGTTTAGTCTCCGCCTCGAGTCTAGTGAGCGTGGAGGATTCCATCACCACCTACAATGTGTGGTGTCCCACACTCAGGCAAACCTGAAGCCTGGTAGTGTCAGCTAATGGTAAGGCACATGCCATCTCCACTACATGCTCCCAGGAGCGTGGAGGAGAGCTCCCACATAGAATGTGTAGAGTCCCGCAACCAGGCGGACCTGAGACCTGGCAGTGTCCATAACCGCTAACTACATTCCATCTCCATTTAGAGCTCCACTGTTAGCGGGTCCAGCCGAAGCCAGCGTTCGATTCAAACCTTTTCGGTTTAGAGTTAGCTAAGTGTACGGGGGACGCGTGTTTGTACGTTTCACCACAGCCGCTCTGTGATCAGACTGATGCCAGTAGTACCCTTTCATCAGCCGTCTCCCAGGACTTTGAGCCGTCATTCTCAGATTGGCTTCCTGTTAAGGTCAGGTTTACAAGAGCCCCGCAGCAAATAATTGAGTCTGGTGGAACCACCCTCACATTTCCATGCTTGACTGAAAGCTCCATATTCCAGAACCGACTGCCACCTTCCGTAAACGATCAACAGCCATCACCATCTGCAGGTATCTCCCGTTTGGTTTGTACCATTAGCGACACCTGAAAACAGGTGACATACAGGGAGAGATTGGAAGAGCCCTGCTAGAGGGCTACCCCGTTGTCTCCCTTACCCCCCCTGTACTAACATGCCAGAGACAGTTTGTCTCCTAGCCGTTGGAGAGACTCCCTCAAACAGGTGACACACACAGTAAGGGTTGGAAGAGCCCTCCAAGGGCAATGGTACTATTTATCCTGAAGTTATGGATCTGACTTTGCCATCTTCCCATACCTCCCCTGTCTTAATCTATCTGAGGTAGTCACTCTCAACCAGACCAGGGTTTCGTTCAGTTGTAAATGGACAAACTAGAGGGTGTGCAATGTGTAGGCCCACTGATTGTACATTCTGAACCTTGCTTGAGGTCAGTATGACATGACCAAGGAGCTATTGAAATGATCAAGTTTACAAAATATGTGTAAAATCATGTGAGATGAAAAGGGACACACTAAAGGCTGAGATGAAAATGAACAAACTAAAGGGTGTGCAATATAGAAGGGTAGTCAGTGGACATTCTGAACCTTGTTTGAGTCCAGTAGGTAACATTTTTTTCCCACCTTTATTTAACCAGGTAGGCTAGTTGAGAACAAGTTCTCATTTGCAACTGCGACCTGGCCAAGATAAAGCAAAGCAGTGTGACACAGACAACAACACAGAGTTACACATGGAGTAAACTATAAACAAGCCAATAACACAATAAACAAATCAATGACACAGTAGAAAAAAATAAAGTCTATATACAGTGTGTGCAAAAGGCATGAGGAGGTTGGCAAGAAATAGGCCATAGGAGCGAATAGTTACAATTTAGCAGATTAACAGTGGAGTGATAAATGATCAGATGAACATGTGCAGGTAGAGATACTGGTGTGCAAAAGAGCAGAAAAGTAAATAAAATAAAAACAGTATGGGGATGAGGTAGATAGATTGGGTGGGCTATTTACAGATGAACTATGTACAGCTGCAGCGATCGGTTAGCTGCTCAGATAGTTGATGTTTAAAGTTGGTGAGGGAAATAAGTTTCCAAGTTCAGCGATTTTTGCAATTCGTTCCAGTCACTGGCAGCAGAGAATTGGAAGGAAAGGCGGTCAAATGAGGTGTTGGCTTTGGTTATGATCAGTGAGATACACTGCTGGAACGTGTGCTACGGGTGGATGTTGTTATTGTGACCAGAGAACTGAGATAAGGCGGAGCTTTACCTAGCATAGACTTATAGATGACCTGGAGCCAGTGGGTCTGGCGACTAGAGCATACAGGTTGCAGTGGTGGGTGGTATAAGGTGATTTGGTAACAAAACGGATGGCACTGTGTTAGACTGCATTCAGTTTGCTGAGTAGAGTGTTGGAAGCTATTTTGTAGATGACATCGCCGAAGTCGAGGATCGGTAGGATAGTCAGTTTTACTAGGCTAAGTTTGGCGGAGTGAGTGAAGGAGGCTTTGTTGCGAAATAGGAAGCCGATTCTAGATTTTATTTTTGATTGGAGATGTTTAATATGAGTCTGGAAGGAGAGTTCACAGTCTAGCCAGACACCTAGGTATTTATAGTTGTACACATATTCTAGGTTGGAACCATCCAGGGTGGTGATGCTAGTCGGGCGTGCGGGTGCAGGCAGCGAACGGTTGAAAAGCATGCATTTGGTTTTACTAGCATTTAAGAGCAGTTGGAGGCCACAGAAGGAGTGTTGTATGGCATTGAAGCTCATTTGGAGGTTAGTTAGCACAATGTCCAAGGAAGGGCCAGAAGTATACAGAATGGTGTCGTCTACGTAGAGGTGGATCAGGGAATCGCCCACATCAAGTGCGACATCTTTGATATATACAGAGAAAAGAGTCGGCCCGACGTCCGACGGAGGCCAGTTGAAGGCACAGCGGATGGAGTATTCGTCTGCAGACCTGTCGTGGTCTAGCGGCGGGGCGCCGTGTCGACTAAGGATCCAAGCCAGATGGCGAAAGAGGCATTGTAGTTGTAGTAATTTAGTTTTCTATCCGGGAGATGCGCCTGTCTCACGGCTAACTGGTGCTAGCTTCGGGGCAGGGGCATTAGCCACTATAGCCACTCGGTAGCAGCGGTGATCTGGTACCAAGGTCCAAAGCTTACGGCAAGGATCCGGAGGAGGAGTTTGTTGAATCCGGGTGAACAACTGAGTAGGCCGGGAGGTGGGCCTCAGGGATAGCTTCGGTACTGGGTAACTCGGTGGGTGCTAGCTAGCTGTGAAGATCAGGAGAATGGTCCAGGGATTACGGCAGGAATCCGGCATTGTAGTGGAGAAACAGTCTGTTACTGGTAGGCTGGCGAGTATTATCCAAGCTAAAAAAGGGCTGGTACCTGTGCAGAAGGTAAAGGCCGCTAGCAGTGGCTAAATAGCTTGTAGCTGGTTAGCTTCTGAAGGCTAGGAGGTTCTTGCTATAAGGTTTAAAATTAAAAATAATAGTGGTTCCGTATCACATTGGGCGAGGCAGGTTACCGGAAGCTATAATTGAACTATAATGGAGAAGAGATTGAAAATAAAATTGAAATATATACAAAAAAGATGAAAAAATACAAAAGTACACGAGAGGACGAAATGACCAAGGAGCTATTGAAATTCGAATGTAAAAAAAGTTGGTACTTTGTTTACACTCCCTAACTAATTCAACTTGGAATACAAAATGCTGCTCACATTTCCACATGTTTATTAGCTTTGGAAAGCAAATTAATGTCCAAATTGTGTAAATAAGACCTGTGCAATGTTGTGTGCAATTTTTCCAACATCATGACACTTATTTGGAGTCTGTGGCTCAAGAGGTTTGAAAGCTATTGAGGTTTGAAAGCGTGAAAATCCTTTGAATATCCAACCTGAAACTTTCTTTACCTTAGTGAACAACCAACACAGCCTTGCTCAGGTAGCAATGTCAAACGTGTTCATAATGGTCAAATCTGCTTCAGGTAGCCTATACGTACCTAGGTTAAAATGTCAGGTTATTTCAGGGGAGATGTTGTTCTTGATGATGACATTAAGTATCTTATTGATTTCATATTCCAGTTAGTGATTTTGTGTGGCTCGTTTGAGATTACATTTTAAAGGGGCAGTGAAGTAAAAAACGTGATTTCCCTATGTTTTATATATATCCACACGATTGGAATAATACTGTGAAATTATGATAATGCACTTTTGGTTTAAGAGCTGTTTTAAAAGGCCGCCTGACATTTCAGCTTGTTTGGCTGGGTGGGGTTTTTGTAAAAAGTGAATAAGCCAATAACAAAGACAGTTTGTCTCCCTCTCTACCAATAACAGCTAGTTTTCAGGTTACACATCCCTCCCAAAGATAATCACAAAATCATAGTATCAGTATGAGAGTCATAACTACCCATAACACCTAGCAGTCAAACAAGGAAATGGTTCCAATCGTTTTTCCACCATTCATTTTTTTCATAGGGGATTTTAGAAACACTTAAAACAAGGACTGTGTTTTGTGTAGGCTTGATAACTGTGTGAATCACTCAAGGACAGGGTGACTTTTATCAATGTATTTGCAGTTTTATGAGTTAAAAAAAAACATGGCATTGTAACGCCATCCTGGTGGCCCATTGGACTAATTCCAAGGATACAGATCAGATGATCATAAGTTTGAATCTCATTGACGCCATGCCGCAATTAAAAATACATTTGTTTGCATGATTAATGCATAATCATATGAATTTACATGTCATCCCAATTGTGATATTTTTTTTACTAATTGATCTTTTGACCAATCAAATCAGCTCTGAAAATGCGGTGTTTGTTTGTTTGTTTGATGCCAGTCCATTTACACCGTTCCTGACATTCTTATGAGTCGTCCGCCCCTCAGACGCCTCCACTGGGAAACGTATGGCTTAGTTCCCAGAACCAATGGGAAACAAAAACATACGTTCCCACAACTTCCAAGGAACCAAATGTGCTAGCCTGGAATAGCATGTCCAACTAAATGGCCAAACAGATGAACCATGCATATGACTGAATGCAATCCTACCTTAACATCAAATCTAATTTTATTGGTCACATACATATATTTAGCAGATTTGTTATTGCGCGTGTAGAAAAATGCTTGTGTTCCTAGCTACAACAGTGCATTAGTATTGGCAGCCTAGTGGTTAGAGCGTTGGACTAGTAACCGGAAGGTTGCAAGTTCAAACCCCTGAGCTGACAAGGTGCAAATCTGTCGTTCTGCCCCTGAACAAGGCAGTTAAACCCACCGTCATTGAAAATAAGAATTTGTTCTTAACTGACTTGTCTGGTTAAGTAAAGGTAAAAAAATACACGTAAATTTAAAGGAATGGAATTAAAAAATATGTAAATGTTAGGACAAGCAATGTAGGAGTGATAATGACTGAAATACAGTAGAATACAGTGTATACACATCAGTAGTTCCATAATGGTTGTTGTTTTGCATCATTCAACTGACTACAATACTATAATGCTGACGTAAGCACATCTGTGTTTACCTGTCAGCTTAAACAAAGCTAACGGAATGGAGGATGCCCTATTGATATATAATGGACAACAATATAAACGCAGCATGTAAAGTGTTGGTCCCAGGTTTTACGAGGTGAAATAAAATATCCTATATGCAGAGAAAGCTTATTTCTCTAAAATGTTGGGCACACATTTGTTTACATCCCTGTTAGTGAGCATTTCTCCTTTGCCAAGATAATCCACCCACCTGACAGAAGCTGATAAAACTCCATGATCATTACACAGGTGCACCAGAGCTGTTGCCAGAGAATTGATGTTGATTTCTCTACCATAAACTGCCTCCAATGCCATTTTAGAGAATTTGGCAGTCACAACCACAGGCCACGAGTAACCACGCCAACCACGCCATCCCAGGACCACTTCACCTGCAGATGAAACTGAGGAGTATTTCTGTCTGTAATAAAGCCCTTTTGTGAGGAAAAACTCATTCTGATTGGTGGTGCCTGGCTCCCCAGTGGGTGGACCTTGCTCCCAGCTGGGTGGGCCTATGCCCCCCCCCCCAGGCCCACCCATGGCTACGCCACTTCCCAGTCATGTGAAATCCATAGATTAGGGCCTAATGAATTTATTTCAATTGACAGATTTCCTTATATGAATTCTAACTCAGTAAAATCGTTGAAATTGTTGCATGTTTGTGTTTTATATATTTGTTGAGTATAATTAGAAAAGGCCTTATTTGATCTCTCCTAATCTCTTGGTTGGTGCTGCTGTTGTTGTTGAAGCCTGTACACATAAGCCACTACTGTTTGTCAGATTCTAAGATGCTCACTGATTGGGTCTTGTTTTTGCAGCCTGTAACGGCTCCCTTCTATCTCCTCCTCTGACGAAGAGGTAGAACAAGGATCGGACCAAAATGCAGCGTGATGATGATTCATGATTTATTTAAATGAAGGAAAACCCTATACAAGCAGAAACTACAAAAATAACTAAATGAAATAACGAAAACCGAAACAGCCCTATCTGGTGCAAACACAAAGACAGGAACAATCACCCACAAAAACACTCACAGAATATGGCTGCCTAAATATGGTTCCCAATCAGAGACAACGATAATCACCTGACTCTGATTGAGAACCGCCTCAGGCAGCCATAGACTACGTAGACACCCCACAAAACCCCTAAGACAAAAACACACCACAATAACCCATGTCACACCCTGGCCTGTCCAAATAATTAAAGAAAACACAAAATACTAAGACCAAGGCGTGACACAGCCGCAGCCATCAGAGAGCTGAGAGAGCTTTTCATATATCAACTACCCAGTATTCTTGTTTGTATGTCTTTGCTTGTGTTTCTGTATTTAAGTGTGTGTGACTGTATGTACAGTGCCTTGCGAAAGTATTCGGCCCCCTTGAACTTTGCGACCTTTTGCCACATTTCAGGCTTCAAACATAAAGATATAAAACTGTATTTTTTTGTGAAGAATCAACAACAAGTGGGACACAATCATGAAGTGGAAAGACATTTATTGGATATTTCAAACTTTTTTAACAAATCAAAAACTGAAAAATTGGGCGTGCAAAATTATTCAGCCCCCTTAAGTTAATACTTTGTAGCGCCACCTTTTGCTGCGATTACAGCTGCAAGTCGCTTGGGGTATGTCTCTATCAGTTTTGCACATCGAGAGACTGAATTTTTTTCCCATTCCTCCTTGCAAAACAGCTCGAGCTCAGTGAGGTTGGATGGAGAGCATTTGTGAATTTGTATTCATGTGTATTTCTGGGTGACTGTATATGATTGTTTGCATGTTTCTCAATTCAGATTAGATGTGTATTTCTCAGTAGAGATTAAGTGCTGGGTTATTATGTGGGCGGTGGGGGAGGGGTTGTGTGAGGTGAGTGGCCCCATCGGTGACTGTGCACTTTCCGCTGCAGGCCTCTGAATTATTAATTGGAGGTGGAAGCGAGTATGTGTGTGTGAAGGGGGGGGGTACATACACACACCCTCCTTCCTATTCCTGTGTCCTTGACAATACACACTCTATTCCCAAATTATACAGGTTACTATAGTGTTGTCTGCTAATCCGTGATGTGTTCACCTCCCTAGCCTGACTGTCCCTTGCAGCACACACGCCTCCTCTATTCAGTCCTTATCACCACAGTCCTGTTTTACACACAGCAGGCAGTGTAATATGCTGCCTGTTTCCGCTCTAACGGGCCATGTCTAGGCTTGACAGTTCATGCAGCTTTAGGATTCTGATCATGGTATTCCGAACGCATCATGCATCTACACCGACATTTAGATGCGTCTACCATATCCACAGTGTGTCTGAATGATATTTTCCAGTGCTATATTCAAATGTCAGTATGCATTCTACAAATGGTGGAATAGGCCAAATATGATAGTAACACAACAACAACTGATGCCAGTAGCTAACTAGCCAGCTAACCTCGCAAAGCAATGGTAAAGGAATTGCAAATGGGTTAGCATAACTCTAGCCAAACAAAAAAAATGTTTTTCTAAATATTAGCTAGCTTGCTAGCATTTATGAAGCCAGCAAACACGTTTATCACATGCTAGGAACATATTTCCTTCAACATTATAATGAAAATGTGCCTACAGGTCTCAAAACACAGGTTTTCTGGAGACATGTGGGATTAGTGCTGATGATGTCGCCCACTGTATGCACTTTCGGTAGCCTGATTGCATCCAGACTGAGGAGAAATGCGCACACAATGCATCCCTGACTACCTTCTGAGGTGGTCAGGCATCTCCTGTCTTTTCAATGCCATCTTCGTAGGCTGATAGCAGAAGTCGCATGTAACATATTCAGAATTTCCTCAAAACTGGACGAAATAAATGTTCGGAAAATGCTATTTTAGCCAATACAAGGAATATTCTGGAAACCTAGGGTTGGTTATAGCTGGAGCCTTTCATAGTACTACCCTGTCACAGCAGATAAATCATTGCCATTTCCTGGTCCAACTTTCTATTCAGACTCGAGAAGAAGGAATCCAGCTAGCACATAATGTTCTGAGAACCATGGGTCATGTCCGAATACCCATACTAGCGTACTACAACTGCATACTATATACTCATCGTCACATACTATTAAGCACGTAACGTTTAGTAAAAAGTATGTAGTATGCCACAACTACAAAACAGTAGCAGCTTCTGTCAGGCTGAGTAGGAGGGGCGGGGCTGAGCGTGGGTGGATTTTCCCAAATTCAGCATCCCAAATACACATTAACCAGCCTGATAACAGCTAATTTCCAATTAGATTAGTTTCTCTAAACTCTGAATAGAATAGGAATGGAGTGATAGGCCTACTCAGGCTGGTTATAGTCAGACAATCACATTCAACCTAACGGAGTTATAGGCCTACTCATGCTGGTTATAGGCAGACTATTATATTCAACCTAATGGAGTGATAGGCCTACTCAGGCTGGTTATAGTCAGACTATCACATTCAACCTAATGGCGTTACAGGCCTATTCAGGCTGGTTATACGCAGACTATCTCATTCAACCCATATAGGCCATCTATCCTATTTAAAATGTAATGACGACAGGCCTCCCAGGTGGCGCAATGGTCTAGGGCACTGCATCGCATGGCTAGCTGTGCCACCAGAGACTCTGGGTTTGCGCCCAGGCTCTGTCGCAGCCAGCCGCGACTGGGAGGTCTGTGGGGCTAGGCCAACTAGCGTCGTCCGGGTTAGGGAGTGTTTGGCCGGGCACAGTGTCTCATCGCGCACCAGCGACTCCTGTGGCGTGCCGGGCACAGTGCACGCTAACCAAGGTCGCCAGGTGCACTGTGTTTTCTCTGACACATTGGTGCGGCTGGCTTCCAGGTTGGATGCGCGCTGTGTTAAGAAGAAGTGCGGCTTGGTTGGGTTGTGTTTCGGAGGACTCATGGCTTTCGACCTTCGTCTCTCCCGAGTCCGTACGGGAGTTGTAGCGATGAGACAACTGCTAGAATGGATACTACGAAATTGGGTAGAAGAAGGGGGTAAAATAAAATAAATAAAAATAAAATAAAATGAAGACAGAAACAGATAAGTTGGTTCCATCTCAACATATTACCAAAAATCAGGAGAGAGCCTAGGGGGTATGTCTAAACTAACCAATGGTGGCCGGGTAGTGCTGGGAAATGTCAGATGCTGAAAGTGATGCATTTGTTTATCCATTTGAGACCATGAAAAATGGGATGGGCATGTTTTATGCTGAGAAGTTGTAAACACAGGTTTTTATGACTATGAAACGAGTAACCACGCCAACCACGCCATCCCAGGACCACTTCACCTGCAGATGAAACTGAGGAGTATTTCTGTCTGTAATAAAGCCCTTTTGTGAGGAAAAACTCATTCTGATTGGTGGTGCCTGGCTCCCCAGTGGGTGGACCTTGCTCCCAGCTGGGTGGGCCTATGCCCCCCCCCCAGGCCCACCCATGGCTACGCCACTTCCCAGTCATGTGAAATCCATAGATTAGGGCCTAATGAATTTATTTCAATTGACAGATTTCCTTATATGAATTCTAACTCAGTAAAATCGTTGAAATTGTTGCATGTTTGTGTTTTATATATTTGTTCAGTATAATTAGAAAAGGCCTTATTTGATCTCTCCTAATCTCTTGGTTGGTGCTGCTGTTGTTGTTGAAGCCTGTACACATAAGCCACTACTGTTTGTCAGATTCTAAGATGCTCACTGATTGGGTCTTGTTTTTGCAGCCTGTAACGGCTCCCTTCTATCTCCTCCTCTGACGAAGAGGTAGAACAAGGATCGGACCAAAATGCAGCGTGATGATGATTCATGATTTATTTAAATGAAGGAAAACCCTATACAAGCAGAAACTACAAAAATAACTAAATGAAATAACGAAAACCGAAACAGCCCTATCTGGTGCAAACACAAAGACAGGAACAATCACCCACAAAAACACTCACAGAATATGGCTGCCTAAATATGGTTCCCAATCAGAGACAACGATAATCACCTGACTCTGATTGAGAACCGCCTCAGGCAGCCATAGACTACGTAGACACCCCACAAAACCCCTAAGACAAAAACACACCACAATAACCCATGTCACACCCTGGCCTGTCCAAATAATTAAAGAAAACACAAAATACTAAGACCAAGGCGTGACACAGCCGCAGCCATCAGAGAGCTGAGAGAGCTTTTCATATATCAACTACCCAGTATTCTTGTTTGTATGTCTTTGCTTGTGTTTCTGTATTTAAGTGTGTGTGACTGTATGTACAGTGCCTTGCGAAAGTATTCGGCCCCCTTGAACTTTGCGACCTTTTGCCACATTTCAGGCTTCAAACATAAAGATATAAAACTGTATTTTTTTGTGAAGAATCAACAACAAGTGGGACACAATCATGAAGTGGAAAGACATTTATTGGATATTTCAAACTTTTTTAACAAATCAAAAACTGAAAAATTGGGCGTGCAAAATTATTCAGCCCCCTTAAGTTAATACTTTGTAGCGCCACCTTTTGCTGCGATTACAGCTGCAAGTCGCTTGGGGTATGTCTCTATCAGTTTTGCACATCGAGAGACCGAATTTTTTTCCCATTCCTCCTTGCAAAACAGCTCGAGCTCAGTGAGGTTGGATGGAGAGCATTTGTGAATTTGTATTCATGTGTATTTCTGGGTGACTGTATATGATTGTTTGCATGTTTCTCAATTCAGATTAGATGTGTATTTCTCAGTAGAGATTAAGTGCTGGGTTATTATGTGGGCGGTGGGGGAGGGGTTGTGTGAGGTGAGTGGCCCCATCGGTGACTGTGCACTTTCCGCTGCAGGCCTCTGAATTATTAATTGGAGGTGGAAGCGAGTATGTGTGTGTGAAGGGGGGGGGTACATACACACACCCTCCTTCCTATTCCTGTGTCCTTGACAATACACACTCTATTCCCAAATTATACAGGTTACTATAGTGTTGTCTGCTAATCCGTGATGTGTTCACCTCCCTAGCCTGACTGTCCCTTGCAGCACACACGCCTCCTCTATTCAGTCCTTATCACCACAGTCCTGTTTTACACACAGCAGGCAGTGTAATATGCTGCCTGTTTCCGCTCTAACGGGCTATGTCTAGGCTTGACAGTTCATGCAGCTTTAGGATTCTGATCATGGTATTCCGAACGCATCATGCATCTACACCGACATTTAGATGCGTCTACCATATCCACAGTGTGTCTGAATGATATTTTCCAGTGCTATATTCAAATGTCAGTATGCATTCTACAAATGGTGGAATAGGCCAAATATGATAGTAACACAACAACAACTGATGCCAGTAGCTAACTAGCCAGCTAACCTCGCAAAGCAATGGTAAAGGAATTGCAAATGGGTTAGCATAACTCTAGCCAAACAAAAAAAATGTTTTTCTAAATATTAGCTAGCTTGCTAGCATTTATGAAGCCAGCAAACACGTTTATCACATGCTAGGAACATATTTCCTTCAACATTATAATGAAAATGTGCCTACAGGTCTCAAAACACAGGTTTTCTGGAGACATGTGGGATTAGTGCTGATGATGTCGCCCACTGTATGCACTTTCGGTAGCCTGATTGCATCCAGACTGAGGAGAAATGCGCACACAATGCATCCCTGACTACCTTCTGAGGTGGTCAGGCATCTCCTGTCTTTTCAATGCCATCTTCGTAGGCTGATAGCAGAAGTCGCATGTAACATATTCAGAATTTCCTCAAAACTGGACGAAATAAATGTTCGGAAAATGCTATTTTAGCCAATACAAGGAATATTCTGGAAACCTAGGGTTGGTTATAGCTGGAGCCTTTCATAGTACTACCCTGTCACAGCAGATAAATCATTGCCATTTCCTGGTCCAACTTTCTATTCAGACTCGAGAAGAAGGAATCCAGCTAGCACATAATGTTCTGAGAACCATGGGTCATGTCCGAATACCCATACTAGCGTACTACAACTGCATACTATATACTCATCGTCACATACTATTAAGCACGTAACGTTTAGTAAAAAGTATGTAGTATGCCACAACTACAAAACAGTAGCAGCTTCTGTCAGGCTGAGTAGGAGGGGCGGGGCTGAGCGTGGGTGGATTTTCCCAAATTCAGCATCCCAAATACACATTAACCAGCCTGATAACAGCTAATTTCCAATTAGATTAGTTTCTCTAAACTCTGAATAGAATAGGAATGGAGTGATAGGCCTACTCAGGCTGGTTATAGTCAGACAATCACATTCAACCTAACGGAGTTATAGGCCTACTCATGCTGGTTATAGGCAGACTATTATATTCAACCTAATGGAGTGATAGGCCTACTCAGGCTGGTTATAGTCAGACTATCACATTCAACCTAATGGCGTTACAGGCCTATTCAGGCTGGTTATACGCAGACTATCTCATTCAACCCATATAGGCCATCTATCCTATTTAAAATGTAATGACGACAGGCCTCCCAGGTGGCGCAATGGTCTAGGGCACTGCATCGCATGGCTAGCTGTGCCACCAGAGACTCTGGGTTTGCGCCCAGGCTCTGTCGCAGCCAGCCGCGACTGGGAGGTCTGTGGGGCTAGGCCAACTAGCGTCGTCCGGGTTAGGGAGTGTTTGGCCGGGCACAGTGTCTCATCGCGCACCAGCGACTCCTGTGGCGTGCCGGGCACAGTGCACGCTAACCAAGGTCGCCAGGTGCACTGTGTTTTCTCTGACACATTGGTGCGGCTGGCTTCCAGGTTGGATGCGCGCTGTGTTAAGAAGAAGTGCGGCTTGGTTGGGTTGTGTTTCGGAGGACTCATGGCTTTGTTTTGTTTGTTCAGTATAATTAGAAAAGGCCTTATTTGATCTCTCCTAATCTCTTGGTTGGTGCTGCTGTTGTTGTTGAAGCCTGTACACATAAGCCACTACTGTTTGTCAGATTCTAAGATGCTCACTGATTGGGTCTTGTTTTTGCAGCCTGTAACGGCTCCCTTCTATCTCCTCCTCTGACGAAGAGGTAGAACAAGGATCGGACCAAAATGCAGCGTGATGATGATTCATGATTTATTTAAATGAAGGAAAACCCTATACAAGCAGAAACTACAAAAATAACTAAATGAAATAACGAAAACCGAAACAGCCCTATCTGGTGCAAACACAAAGACAGGAACAATCACCCACAAAAACACTCACAGAATATGGCTGCCTAAATATGGTTCCCAATCAGAGACAACGATAATCACCTGACTCTGATTGAGAACCGCCTCAGGCAGCCATAGACTACGTAGACACCCCACAAAACCCCTAAGACAAAAACACACCACAATAACCCATGTCACACCCTGGCCTGTCCAAATAATTAAAGAAAACACAAAATACTAAGACCAAGGCGTGACACAGCCGCAGCCATCAGAGAGCTGAGAGAGCTTTTCATATATCAACTACCCAGTATTCTTGTTTGTATGTCTTTGCTTGTGTTTCTGTATTTAAGTGTGTGTGACTGTATGTACAGTGCCTTGCGAAAGTATTCGGCCCCCTTGAACTTTGCGACCTTTTGCCACATTTCAGGCTTCAAACATAAAGATATAAAACTGTATTTTTTTGTGAAGAATCAACAACAAGTGGGACACAATCATGAAGTGGAACGACATTTATTGGATATTTCAAACTTTTTTAACAAATCAAAAACTGAAAAATTGGGCGTGCAAAATTATTCAGCCCCCTTAAGTTAATACTTTGTAGCGCCACCTTTTGCTGCGATTACAGCTGCAAGTCGCTTGGGGTATGTCTCTATCAGTTTTGCACATCGAGAGACTGAATTTTTTTCCCATTCCTCCTTGCAAAACAGCTCGAGCTCAGTGAGGTTGGATGGAGAGCATTTGTGAATTTGTATTCATGTGTATTTCTGGGTGACTGTATATGATTGTTTGCATGTTTCTCAATTCAGATTAGATGTGTATTTCTCAGTAGAGATTAAGTGCTGGGTTATTATGTGGGCGGTGGGGGAGGGGTTGTGTGAGGTGAGTGGCCCCATCGGTGACTGTGCACTTTCCGCTGCAGGCCTCTGAATTATTAATTGGAGGTGGAAGCGAGTATGTGTGTGTGAAGGGGGGGGGTACATACACACACCCTCCTTCCTATTCCTGTGTCCTTGACAATACACACTCTATTCCCAAATTATACAGGTTACTATAGTGTTGTCTGCTAATCCGTGATGTGTTCACCTCCCTAGCCTGACTGTCCCTTGCAGCACACACGCCTCCTCTATTCAGTCCTTATCACCACAGTCCTGTTTTACACACAGCAGGCAGTGTAATATGCTGCCTGTTTCCGCTCTAACGGGCTATGTCTAGGCTTGACAGTTCATGCAGCTTTAGGATTCTGATCATGGTATTCCGAACGCATCATGCATCTACACCGACATTTAGATGCGTCTACCATATCCACAGTGTGTCTGAATGATATTTTCCAGTGCTATATTCAAATGTCAGTATGCATTCTACAAATGGTGGAATAGGCCAAATATGATAGTAACACAACAACAACTGATGCCAGTAGCTAACTAGCCAGCTAACCTCGCAAAGCAATGGTAAAGGAATTGCAAATGGGTTAGCATAACTCTAGCCAAACAAAAAAAATGTTTTTCTAAATATTAGCTAGCTTGCTAGCATTTATGAAGCCAGCAAACACGTTTATCACATGCTAGGAACATATTTCCTTCAACATTATAATGAAAATGTGCCTACAGGTCTCAAAACACAGGTTTTCTGGAGACATGTGGGATTAGTGCTGATGATGTCGCCCACTGTATGCACTTTCGGTAGCCTGATTGCATCCAGACTGAGGAGAAATGCGCACACAATGCATCCCTGACTACCTTCTGAGGTGGTCAGGCATCTCCTGTCTTTTCAATGCCATCTTCGTAGGCTGATAGCAGAAGTCGCATGTAACATATTCAGAATTTCCTCAAAACTGGACGAAATAAATGTTCGGAAAATGCTATTTTAGCCAATACAAGGAATATTCTGGAAACCTAGGGTTGGTTATAGCTGGAGCCTTTCATAGTACTACCCTGTCACAGCAGATAAATCATTGCCATTTCCTGGTCCAACTTTCTATTCAGACTCGAGAAGAAGGAATCCAGCTAGCACATAATGTTCTGAGAACCATGGGTCATGTCCGAATACCCATACTAGCGTACTACAACTGCATACTATATACTCATCGTCACATACTATTAAGCACGTAACGTTTAGTAAAAAGTATGTAGTATGCCACAACTACAAAACAGTAGCAGCTTCTGTCAGGCTGAGTAGGAGGGGCGGGGCTGAGCGTGGGTGGATTTTCCCAAATTCAGCATCCCAAATACACATTAACCAGCCTGATAACAGCTAATTTCCAATTAGATTAGTTTCTCTAAACTCTGAATAGAATAGGAATGGAGTGATAGGCCTACTCAGGCTGGTTATAGTCAGACAATCACATTCAACCTAACGGAGTTATAGGCCTACTCATGCTGGTTATAGGCAGACTATTATATTCAACCTAATGGAGTGATAGGCCTACTCAGGCTGGTTATAGTCAGACTATCACATTCAACCTAATGGCGTTACAGGCCTATTCAGGCTGGTTATACGCAGACTATCTCATTCAACCCATATAGGCCATCTATCCTATTTAAAATGTAATGACGACAGGCCTCCCAGGTGGCGCAATGGTCTAGGGCACTGCATCGCAAGGCTAGCTGTGCCACCAGAGACTCTGGGTTTGCGCCCAGGCTCTGTCGCAGCCAGCCGCGACTGGGAGGTCTGTGGGGCTAGGCCAACTAGCGTCGTCCGGGTTAGGGAGTGTTTGGCCGGGCACAGTGTCTCATCGCGCACCAGCGACTCCTGTGGCGTGCCGGGCACAGTGCACGCTAACCAAGGTCGCCAGGTGCACTGTGTTTTCTCTGACACATTGGTGCGGCTGGCTTCCAGGTTGGATGCGCGCTGTGTTAAGAAGAAGTGCGGCTTGGTTGGGTTGTGTTTCGGAGGACTCATGGCTTTCGACCTTCGTCTCTCCCGAGTCCGTACGGGAGTTGTAGCGATGAGACAACTGCTAGAATGGATACTACGAAATTGGGTAGAAGAAGGGGGTAAAATAAAATAAATAAAAATAAAATAAAATGAAGACAGAAACAGATAAGTTGGTTCCATCTCAACATATTACCAAAAATCAGGAGAGAGCCTAGGGGGTATGTCTAAACTAACCAATGGTGGCCGGGTAGTGCTGGGAAATGTCAGATGCTGAAAGTGATGCATTTGTTTATCCATTTGAGACCATGAAAAATGGGATGGGCATGTTTTATGCTGAGAAGTTGTAAACACAGGTTTTTATGACTATGAAACATGAGTAGGCCTGTGTGTTTTAGAGGGAGAGAGGGTGTTTGATAGGGGCGATAGATTGTAGGCTCTCCCTGCTATGTCTGAGAAAAGTGCAACATATGGAACTGACCATATGGCTTGTTCCCCAATAGTATTGGATCACCTAGTATTATTTTGACTGTAGCCTTTTGCCATAGGTCAATTGCAGAAAATGTTTACATAGTGACTACTGAGGTAAAAGTATAGGCATCTCACGCTATATCACATTGCTACAAATAATCAATGATTCATAAGTTATGAATCTAGAAAATGTGAAAGATGGTTTTTGTAGTGTGGATACTGCAAGAGTCCTATATCCTAGATTAGTGTTACTTCAGCTGGGGTTGTGACAAATGAGATACAGACTACTACAGCAGACTAGGGTGGCAGAGACTACTTACTCCATCTCCTTCTTCTCTGCCTCCTCCTGGGTCAGGTCTTCCTCCACACTGTCATCCAGGACTGACCCCATATGTGGACTCGTCGAATATCTCATTCCAAAATCATCGGCATTAATGTGGAGTCGGTCCCCCCTTTGCTGCTATAAATGTGGAGGCCTCCACATTTATAGCAGTCCCCCCTTTGCTGCTATAATGGCAAGGCCTTCTTCTGGGAAGGCTTTCCACTAGATGTTGCTGCGGGGCCTTTCATTCAGCCACAAGAGCATTGTTGAGGTCAGGCACCGATGTTAGGCCTGGCAGTCGGTGTTCCAATTCATCCCAAAGGTGATTGATGGGGTTGAGGTCAGGGCTCTGTGCAAGCCAGTCAAGTTCTTCCACACCGATCTCAACAAACCATTTCTGTATGGACTCTGCACGGTGCATGCTGAAACAGGAAACGGCCTTCCCCAAACTGTTGCCACAAAGTTGGACACACAGAATCAATTAGAATGTCATTGTATGCTGAAGTGCCACCACTGATATACTACAACTTCGAGGAGACGTGGCCACGCAACACAGGGTGCAGTAAGCACACCTTTGAGCTGGGAAGGACCAGAGCTTTCCTTGTTGTCAGACTTGGTGGTTCCTGGGAATTGTGAACCTACAGAGTCCTCAGAATTGTTGTTGAAAGAGGTGATCATGGAGCCAAACACATAAGTCATATAGTTAAGGGAAGTTTGTGTGGGTGTAAGGGACTTAATACAGTGGTATTCTAGCCATAGGGGGCACTCGGGTGAAGTCCATGGGAAATAAGTCTGTTAGAGGGAGGGGGAAAAAAAGAACAAAAATGCTGTAAATTGCTGTTACATCATGTTGACATGATTAAAAAGTCAAGTAAACAGTAACTTTCGCTTTGGAGTGTGTATTATAAGCTCATAGAAACGGTTTTAAAAATGTGGTGGCTCCGCTGAGATTTATTTCGATGTGAGCACCGGCCCATATTCCTTGAACAGACAAGAGACACTGGGAGAGTAGCTAGCTAGTTAATGTTAACGGGCAAACCAGCAGACAGATTTTTTTTCTCCATTGCCTGCTTTGACGTTGTTGCCACGTGAGTAGGACAATATGAGTTGAGAGAGGAAACGTTGTTGGATGAAATCGAACAGAGTTTATGGACTTTAATAACTGAGGACAATTTACGGCACCTATGTGTACTTGGTGGAATAGGAGGTGTACAGTCGTGGCCAAAAGTTTTGAGAATGACACAAATATTAATTTTCACAAAGTCTGCTGCCTCAGTTTGTATGATGGCAATTTGCATATACTCCAGAATGTTATGAAGAGTGATCATGATGAACTGCAAATAATTGCAAAGTCCCTCTTTGCCATGCAAATGAACTGAATCCCCAAAAAACATTTCCACTGCATTTCAGCCCTGACACAAAAGGACCAGCTGCCATCATGTCAGTGATTATCTCGTTAACACAGATGTGAGTGTTGACGAGGACAAGGCTGGAGATCATTCTGTCATGTTGATTGAGTTTGAATAACAGACTGGAAGCTTCAAAAGGAGAGTGGTTCTTGGAATCATTGTTCTTCCTCTGTCAATCATGGTCACCTGCAAGGAAACACGTGCTGTCATCATTGCTTTGCACAAAAAGGGCTTCACAGCACCTTGCCATAAGGCAAATGTGATAACTAAGTGGCTCCGGGAACAAAACATCGATATTTTGGGTCCATGGCCAGGAAACTCCCCAGACCCTAATCCCATTGAGAACTTGTGGTCAATCCTCAAGAGGCAGGTGGACAAACAAAAACCCACAAACTCCAAGCATTGATCATGCAAGAATGGGCTGCCATCAGTCAGGATGTGGCCCAGAAGTTAATTGACAGCATGCCAGGGCGGATTGCAGAGGTCTTGAAAAAGAAGGGTCAACACTGCAAATATTGACTCTTTGCATCAACTTCATGCAATTGTCAATAAAAGCCTTTGACACTTATGAAATGCTTGTAATTATACTTCAGTATTCCATAGTAACATCTGACATAGTACGGGAGTTGTAGCGATGAGACAAGATAGTAGCTACTAAAACAATTGGATACCACGAAATTGGGGAGAAAAAATGGCCCAATTTTTTTTTTACAAAATAAAATAAAAAACTGTCTTTATAACTCCTCAGATACTATACTTCTGAGTATAACAATGTTCCAAGTTTAACCCAGAATCTAACAACGGGCACGACATTGCCTCTTCCCCCTCAGTAGGCTGAAAAGATTTGGCATGGGCCCTCAGATCCTCACAACGTTCTACAGCTACATCATTGAGAACATCTTGACTGGCTGCATCACAGCTTGGCATCCGACCTCAAGGCCCATATAGAGGGTACTGCCGACGTCCCAGTGCATCACTGGGGCCGTGCTCCCTGCCATCCAGGACCTCTATACCAGGCGGTGTCAGAGGAAGGCCTTATAAATTGTCTAAAGTCACCTAAGTCATAGACTCTTCTCTCTGCTACCGCACGGCAAGCGGTACCATTGCACTTTTTTTGACTCATCACAAATGCTGCTGCAACTGTTTATTATCTATCCTGTTGCCAAGTCACTTTATTTCTAGTTATTTGTACATTCCTACCTCAATCACCTCGTACCCTGCATATCGACTTGGTACTGATACCCTGTCTATGTAGCCAAGTTATGGTTAATCATGTATCACTTTCATTATTCTGTGTTTTTATTCTTCTATTATTTCTCTATTATCTTTGTCTCTGCATTGTAATACCCAAAACAATGTTGAAAATCCAGTTTGATTTAGTCAGGGTAAGTATCTGTGTTATATTGTGGTTTTCAAGGGAGAGAATGATTGTTTTGGCAACTTATTCCATTGGGCTGCAATAGTGTTTGCAATACGATGGATCTTCAAGTCTTCAGGGACACCCCAAACCCTGGTCCTCTGAAGGAGACAGACCCTATACACAATGAAGCTGTGGTAGTAGAATACAGAGAGGGGACGTAATCAAAGGAATTGTGCTGTTACAATCCGTGTTAAGTTCTGGGTGTGAAAGCAGAGCCTTCACTGTGGTGAGCCACAGAGGACTGTATACAGTCCAGCTCTGTGACACACCAGGAGTGTGAGCGTTTATTTTTTAGCTATTTCGTACTGTAGGTCTGAACAAAAATGTAGTGAACTTCACACATTTGCTGATAACTACTCTATTGAGGCAAAATGCACTTGATATGTGGTTGTCTCACCCAGTGCACTGTAAGTCACTCTGAATAAGACTGTCTGCTAAAATGACTGATGACTAAACAACATGTTGACAACATACAGTGGCTTAGCTGCAGAGTGGAACACAAAGACCGATGACAGGGCAACACTGTCTATATCGATTCATAAATGCCCCTCAAAACAATTTGATGACATTCGGATGTTATATCATTATAATAAATAGATAGACATTTTTATCATAGTTCCAATAAATTCCAAAAGAACAACAAAAAATACATGACATGTTCACAATAGAATTGAAGGCTATTTGTAGTATAATTGTACAAGAAATGTAAAATGATTACATTAAATATATATAATCTTACTCCTTTTCAAGTAATATCCACTAGGGGGCAGCATAGTATGTATTTTACTTGCTATATTGTATTTACTTTGCCATCATGGCCTTTTTTGCCTTTACCTCCCTTCTCACCTCATTTGCTCACATTGTATATAGACTTGTTTATACTGCATTATTGACTGTATGTTTGTTTTTACTCCATGTGTAACTCTGTGTCGTTTTATCTGTCGAACTGCTTTGCTTTATCTTGGCCAGGTCGCAATTGTAAATGAGAACTTGTTCTCAACTTGCCTACCTGGTTAAATAAAGGTAAAATAAATAAATAAAAATAAATAAAATAGTTTCAAATATTACATTTTTGAATGTGTCTAGGAATGGTCTGCTCACCAAGGACACACTGGAACCAGGCAATGTAAATTAAACTTATAATTTGACTTTTTTTTTTCATATAGTCATTTTCTATACATATCTGTCACAATCCATCATCTGCTGTTGCTAAATCCATCTATCAAGCAAAAGCCTTTAATGAACATTTAGCGAAATACTAACTTGACATGTTATTCATTAGGGTTGGTCTGGAAATGCTTGAGCTGAGGTAATGGAAATGTCAGCATTGTTCTACAAAATCAGGAAAATAATTCTGCCAGTCCTTTCTCCTCTATAAGCAATCAGCACAGTCATAAGAACGGATTTCCCTCAACATCATCAACTACAAGAACACATTTCCTTTTTCACAATATGTTAATTTCCCCCCCAGAGTCTCATCTGAGAAACCATTCTGTTGAGTGAGTTCTCTTTTATAGGCCTATTGTCATTTCTATTTCCTAGTTTTGATTAAATCAAATAAGTAGACATACTTTTTATCCCCAGAATTGACCAACAACTTCACAGAGGAAGGAGATTTCTTCTATTGGTCTGTACTGTGTTTCCCATTATTATAATGGTATGTATTGTATTGAAATATTGTGATACAAAGTCACTATGGCATTTTGACTTGACCACAAAACACCACCACCCTCTTCCTGAGGTGTGACACAGTGAGAACAGATCATTGGCACCTATGTTTAGAGACCTGTGGTCTCAATCTAATGTTAGTGTCACACCCTTATCAGTTTCCCCTGTCCTTGTTACTGTCTCCACCCCCCCCCCCCCAGGTGTCGCTTGTTATCCCTGGTGTATATATCCCTGTGTTTCATGTCTCTCTGTGCCAGTGCGTCTTGTACGTTCCAAGTCAACCAGCTGGGTTTTCCCATGCGCCTGCGTTTTCGATTATCTTTTACTAGTCCTCCCGGTTTGGACCCTTGCCTGTTTTCTGGACTCTGTACCTGCCTGCCTGCCCTGACCTTGACCCTGCCTGACCATTCTGCCTGCCCTGACCTTGACCCTGCCTGACCATTCTGCCTGCCCTGACCTTGACCCTGCCTGCCCTGACTTTGACCCTGCCTGACCATTCTGCCTGCCCTGTTCTTGACCCTGCCTGACCACTCTGCCTGCCCTGACCTTGACCCTGCCTGACCACTCTGCCTGCCCTGACCTTGACCCTGCCTGACCACTCTGCCTGCCCTGTGTCACGCCCTGGTCTAAGTATTTTGTGTTTTTCTTCATGTATTAGGTCAGGCCAGGGTGTGGCATGGGGTTTTTGTATTGTGATGTGTTTTGTCTTGGGGTTTTGGTGTGTATGTATTGGGATTGTAGCTAGTGGGGTTATCTAGCAAAGTCTATGGCTGTCTGGAGTGGTTCTCAATCAGAGGCAGGTGTTTATCGTTGTCTCTGATTGGGAACCATATTTAGGCAGCCATATTCTTTGAGTTTGTCGTGGGTGATTGTCCTTAGTGTCCTGATGTCCTTGGTCTGTGTTAGTTTTCACAAGTATAGGCTGTTTCGGTTTTCATTACGTTTTTGTAGTGTTTGTGTTTAGTGTGTTTGTCATTAAACATGAATCGTAATCTACACGCTGCATTTTGGTCCGACTCTCCTTCACACCTAGAAAACCGTAACAGAATCACCCACCACCAACGGACCAAGCAGCGTGTCAACAGGCAGGAGCCACAGGAGAGGCAACAAAGGCAGCAACAGCGGCGCAATGGAGATTGGACATGGGACGATATATTGGATGGCAAGGGTTGCTACACATGGGAGGAGATCCTGGCGGGAAGGGATCGCCTACCATGGGAACAGGTGGAGGCACTTAGGAGAGCAGAGGCAGCCGGAGAGAGGAGCCGGCGATACGAGGGAACACGGTTGGCAAGGAAGCCCGGGAGTCAGCCCCAAAATTTATTGGGGGGGGGCTCACAGGGAGTATGGCCACGCCAGGTAGGAGACCTGCGCAAACTCCCTGTGCTTACCGGGGGGCTAGAGAGACCGGGCACACGGTGCGCCCAGTGCGGGTGCATAGCCCGGTGCGGTATATTCCAGCTTCTCCTATTGGCCGGGCTAGAGTGGGCATCGAGCCAGGTAAGGTTGGGCAGGCTCGGTGCTCAAGAGCTCCAGTGCGCCTGCACGGTCCGGTCTATCCAGTACCACCTCCACACCCCAGCCCTCCGGTAGCAGCTCCCCGCACCAGGCTTCCTGTGCGTGTCCTCGGTCCAGTACCACCAGTACCAGCACCACGCACCAGGCCTACAGTGCGCCTCGCCTCTCCTGCGCTGTCGGAGTCTCCCGCCTCTCCAGCGCTGTCGGAGCCTTCCTCCTCTCCTGCGCTGCCGGAGTCTCCCGCCTGTTCAGCGTAGCTAGAGCCTTCTTCCTCTACAGCGCTGCTGGAGTCTCCTGCCTGTTCGGAGCAGCCAGAGCTGCCTGCCTGTTCGGAGCAGCCAGAGCTGCCTGCCTGTTCGGAGCAGCCAGAGCTGCCTGCCTGTTCGGAGCAGCCAGAGCTGCCTGCCTGTTCGGAGCAGCCAGAGCTGCCTGCCTGCATGGAGCAGCCAGAGCTGTCAGCCTGCATGGAGCAGCCAGAGCTGTCAGCCTGCATGGAGCAGCCAGAGCTGTCAGTCTGCATGGAGCAGCCAGAGCTGCCAGTCTGCAAAGAGCTGTCAGTCTACAAGAAGCCGCCAGAGCTGTCTGTCTGCATGGAGCAGCCAGAGATGTCAGTCTGCATGGAGCAGCCAGAGCTGTCAGTCTGCAAGGAGCTGTCAGTCTGCAAGGAGCTGCCAGTCTGCAAGGAGCTGCCAGTCTGTAAGAAGCCGCCAGAGCTGTCAGCCTACATGGAGCAGCCAGAGCCGCCAGTCAGCATGGAGCAGCCAGAGCCGCCAGTCAGCATGAGTCAGCCAGACTCTTCCAGATCTGCCAGACTCTTCCAGATCTGCCAGACTCTTCCAGATCCGCCAGTCAGCCGGGATCTGCCAGATCCGCCAGTCAGCCGGGATCTGCCAGAACTGCCAGTCGGCCAGGATCCGCCAGTCGGCCAGGATCCGCCAGATCCGCCAGGATCTGCCAGTCAGCCAGGATCTGCCAGTCAGCCAGGATCTGCTGAAACCACCAGCCAGCCAGGATATGGTAGATCTACCTACCTGCCCGAGCTTTCTCTCACTCCCGAGCTTTCTCTCACTCCCGAGCTTTCTCTCACTCCCGAGCTTCCCCTCACTCCCGATCTGCTCCTCAGTCCAGTGGGGTTCTGGGTGAGGACTACTAGGCCATGGTCGGCGGCGAGGGTGGACTATCCAGGGACGCGAGGAGAGGGGACTAAGACATTGACTGAGTGGGTTCCACGTCCCGCGCCGGAGCCGCCACCATGGACAGACGCCCACCCGGACCCTCCCTATTGTTTTGAGGTGCGTTCAGGAGTCCGCACCTTAGGGGGGAGGTTCTGTCACGCCCTGGTCTAAGTATTTTGTGTTTTTCTTCATGTATTAGGTCAGGCCAGGGTGTGGCATGGGGTTTTTGTATTGTGGTGTGTTTTGTCTTGGGGTTATCTAGCAAAGTCTATGGCTGTCTGGAGTGGTTCTCAATCAGAGGCAGGTGTTTATCGTTGTCTCTGATTGGGAACCATATTTAGGCAGCCATATTCTTTGAGTTTGTCGTGGGTGATTGTCCTTAGTGTCCTGATGTCCTTGTTCTGTGTTAGTTTTCACAAGTATAGGCTGTTTTCGTTACATTTATTGTTTTTGTAGTGTTTGTGTTTAGTGTGTTTGTCATTAAACATGAATCGTAATCTACACGCTGCATTTTGGTCCGACTCTCCTTCACACCTAGAAAACTGTAACACCTTGACCCTGCCTAAACATTCTGCCTGCCCTGACCTCGAGCCTGTCTGCCACTCTGTACCTCCTGGACTCTGATCTGGTTTTGACCTTTTGCCTGTCCACAACCATTCTCTTGCCTAACCCTTTTTGGATGTATTAAATATCAAAGACTCAAACCATCTGCCTCCCGTGTCTGCATCTGGGTCTCGCCTTGTGCCGTCATAGTTAGATTATTATATAATGGTAATCACTCACGCTGGAGGGAGATGTAAGTATGATGAGTGCCAAAGGTTTATGGAATGTACTTTCAACACTTGTTTTCAATTTCGTCACAGCTTTGTCTGCTTGAAAACCTCTTTTGGCCATTTCTGGAAAGAATTCAAATGTGTTAAGTAAGAATACAGACATAAATATTTTGGGCTGGTTTCACACACATTAATTCTAGTCCTGAACTAAAAATCATTCTAAAAGGACATTCTCCATTAAACATGTTTTCTAGTGCACATTGCCCTCCAACTAATATTCACACCTTCGGTAAATACGAGCAAAACAGGCTGTGAATTTTTTTATTTGCTGTTTATCCTCTTGGTCCTTCATTCAAAAATATTCACATAAATCGAGCCTTTTAATAAAAATTATGAAATATTTTTCTCTGAAACTTGTGTGCCACAATTATTGGCTCCCCTAGAAATTCTTATGAGTAAAATCTAGCTGAAGTATATTCTCATTCATATTTAATGTTTTAAGTTCACCCAAGTGATTAGCAACACTTAAGTGGTAAGCCATGACTTCCTGTTTCACTGGGGTATAAATATGAGGAGGCACACAGGCCAAGTTTCCTTAGTCATCCATCACTATGGGAAAGACCCGAGAATACAGTAATGATGTACAACAGAAGGTTGTTGAGCTTCACAAATCAGGAAATGGCTACAAGAAAATATCTCAACGGTTGAAAATTTCCATTTCCACGATCAGGGCAATAATTAAGAATTTTAAAACAACTGGAGATGTTAAAAATCAACATGGAAGAGGACGTGTCCCCCCAAGGCACATTAAGGAGGATTGTGGTCATAAAAATCTCAAAGGATCACAGCTGGAGCATTGAAGATGTTAGTTGTGTCTTGGTGTCAACAAGTCTCCAGCACTATCAGATTGCCTTTGTCTGATACTACAGGCTAGTTACTACTGATACTACAGGCTAGTTACTACAGGCTAGTTCCTACTGATACTACAGGCTAGTTACTACTGATAGTACAGGCTAGTTACTACAGGCTAGTTACTACTGATACTACAGGCTAGTTACTACTGATACTGCAGGCTAGTTACTACAGGCTAGTTCCTACTGATACTACAGGCTAGTTACTACTGATACTGCAGGCTAGTTACTACTGATACTACAGGCTAGTTACTACTGATACTACAGGCTAGTTACTACTGATACTACAGGCTAGTTACTACAGGCTAGCTAGTTACTACTGATACTACAGGCTAGTTCCTACTGATACTACAGGCTAGTTACTACTGATACTGCAGGCTAGTTACTACTGATACTACAGGCTAGTTACTACAGGCTAGCTAGTTACTACTGATACTACAGGCTAGTTAGTTACTACTGATACTACAGGCTAGTTACTACATACTACATGCTAGCTACTACAGGCTAGCTACTACAGGCTAGTTACTACAGGCTAATTACTACAGGCTAGTTACTACAGGCTAGTTACTACAGGCTAGCTACTACAGGCTAATTACTACAGGCTAGTTATCTCAAAGCAACATTTGTCTCAGCACTCCTGTACCATAGAACGCTACTGTCATCGTATTTCCTGTGATACACAATATCCCAGGAGACAGTAGTGGCTGTTACCCCTTACACCAGCATGGTTGGGTTGTTTGTGGCAGGTAGGACTGATGCTCCCATAGTCAGTGGAATATCAAAACTGTTGTTGTGAGAGCACGTGCTTCTCTTGTTCTTTGGATCCAGACAGGGACAGGGTTCAAATCCACAGCTTAGCAGTTAAAGCCTGTACAATGGAATGTGGGTGATGTCACATTTTCCACTCTGCACAATGGCTAGTAGTGACAATAAGGTGCATTTTCACTGAATTTGTACATAAACCAATACATCAAATAGGCGTGAGTTTAGCAGGCAGACATGACCAGGCTCAAAACCAAATGACACAGTAATTTATGCGGAACAAAATTGCCTCGTTGGATTTGCAACATGTGACTCAGAGAGACCAGCTGCTATTGCTCATAAAAGATTAAATTCATATGAAACTATTTTAGTCAGAGACAACATTCAGGAGAATAGACAACAATTCTACGATAGAAACTAGAATAAAAAATGTTTTGGGATGAATCTGTTAATCAATTTTATGAATTCCAGTGGAAACATTTTTCCTGTGGCTCAATTGGTAGAGCATGGCGTTTGTGGGGTTATGGGTTTGATTCCCACTGGGAACTAGTATGAAAGTGCATGCATTCGATCTGGACAAGAGTGTTGAATGCATGACGTAAACATACATTTTCTCACTTCAGTTTGATGTAAATCAGTTTCATGCTTCTCTGAATTTTTCAGCAAAATGTTTATCTGGATCTCAATGTTCTCAGGGGCAACGGGTGTAGTTTTGTTTGACAATCTTCTTCAGCAAAAAAATAGCTCACTTGTACAATATATCCTGCAAACACACACACACACACACACACATATTTCAGACATCTGCAAGATACCAGTCCAGGAATCCACTCATTTCTGTAGCAGAACATTCCAAGCAACCTACTCGGATTCCTTTGCTACTCTTCCAGATTGAGTAACATAAAAATCTATCATATCATTGGTATGTGGATGACACCCAACCACTCGCTGTTGGCTGGGCTCCCCACTTCTGCCATCAAACCACTGCAACGTATCCAGAACAGCGCAGCCCGCTTGGCGTTCAAACTTCCAAAGTTCTCCCATGTCACCCCTCTCCTCCGCACACTCCACTGGCTTCCAGTCGTAGCTCGCATCCACTACAAGACCATGGTACTTGCCTACAGGGCAGCAACAGGAACAGTCCCTCCCAATCTTCAGGCTATGCTCAAACCCTACACACCAAGTACTCTGGTATCCCAACTCAGGTCTCTTGGCTCTCCCACCCCTACGGGAGGACAGTTCCTCTCAGCCCAGTCAAAACTCTTCTCTGTCCTGGCACCCAAATGGAGGAACCAGCTTCCCCCTGAAGCTAGGACAGAGTCCCCGTCCAACTTCTGAAAACATCTGAAACCCCCTAACCTCTTCAAAATCCCACAGCCACCACCCCCTCTCCTTGTACCCCTCCCCCACCCAACATGTGTTTTTCCCTTTCATGAATTCACACTTGAGGGATATTTACCACGTCACTTACAGAACTGAGAGGAGGACAGAGAGTGGTTGTGTAACATGGGAGTCCATTAACAAAGTGCCTTTTGTAAGGGAGTATGGGAGGAAATCACATGGGTTGCATCTCAAACGGCCCACTATTATCTATTTAGTGCACTACATTTGACCAGGGCTCAAAGGGTCACAAGTAGTGCACTATGTAGGGAATAGGGTGCCATTTTGGGATGCAGATTTAGAGTAATAAAGAAGCATGGGGGAGTAGCTATTGTCAGTGCCCTGGTGACATAGTCGCTGTTGATTGGCTGAGGCATCGATTAATGTGAGGGTTGTGTGAGGAGTTACTTGTTGCTTCAAACAACAATAAGGTCATTTTGAGAAAGTGTTGTGGACAGGGTGCAATGCATTCACACATACGTACTATGACAATGGACCCTCTCATTTTACATGTCCAGGGGCTGACACTCTAAATTAAGATGATGTCATCAGGGTTTTTGTTGTACTAGAAAACATGTGAGTTATGAGTCAAACTGAGACAGACTGAGTCATCCATTCAAACAATTTAATTTATTCCACATGTGATATACAGTACCAGTCAAAAGTTTGCAAACGCCTACTCATTCCAGGGCTTGTACTTACAGTGGCTTGTGAAAGTATTCACCCCCTCTTGGCATTTTTCCTATTTTGTTGCCTTACTACCTGGAATTAAAATAGATTTTTGGGGGGGTTTGTATCATTTGATTTACACAATATGCCTACCACTCTGAAAATGCAAAATATGTTTTATTGTGAAACAAACAAGAAATAAGACAAAAAAACAGAAAAATTTTGCGTGCATAACTGTTCACCCCCCCCCACCCCAAAGTCAATACTTTGGTAGAGCCACCAGTCTCTTGGGGTATGTCTCTATAAGCTTGGCACATCTAGCCACTGGGATTTTTGCCCATTCTTCAAGGCCAAACTGCTCCAGCTCCTTCAAGTTGGATGGGTTCCACTGGTATACAGAAATCTTTATGTCATACCACAAATTTTCTTTTGGATTGAGGTCTGGGCTTTGACTAAGCCATTCCAAGACGTTTAAATGTTTCCCCTTAAACCACTCAAGTGTTGCTTTAGCAGTATGCTTAGGGTCATTGTCCTGCTGTTAGGTGAACCTCTGTCCCAGTCTAAAATCTATGGAAGACTGAAACAGCTTTCCCTCAAGAATTTCCTCATATTTAGAGCCATCCATCATTCCTTCCATTCTGACCAGTTTCCCAGTCCTTGCCGATGAAAAACATCCCCACAGCATGATGCTGCCACCACCATTCATCACTGTCGAGATTGTGTTCTCTGAGTGATGATAGGTGGTTGGTTCGCCCCAGACATCGGGTTTTCCTTGATGGCCAAAAATATCAATTTTAGTCTCATCTGACCAGAGTATCTTCTTCAATGTTTGGGGAGTCTCCCAGCTGCCTTTCGGTGAACACCAAACGTGTTTGCAAATTTTTTCTTTAAGAAATTGCTTTTTTCTGGCCACTCTTCCGTAAAGCCCAGCTCTGTGGAATGTTCGGCTTAAAGTGGTCCTATGGACAGATACTCCAATTTCGGCTGTGGAGCTTTGCAGCTCCTTCAGGGTCATCTTGGGTCTCTTTTTTGCCTCTGATTTATGCCTTCCTTGCCTGGTCCGTGAGTTTTGGTGGGTGGCCCTCTCTTGGCAGGTTTGTTGTGGTGCCATATTCTTTCAATTATTTTATGATGGATTTATTGGTGCCCCGTGGGATGTTCAAAGTTTCTGATATTTCTTTATAACCCAACCCTAATCTGTACTTCTCTGACCTGTTTGGAGAGCTCCTTGGTCTTCATGGTGCCGCTTGCTTGGTGGTGCCCCTTGCTTAGTGGTGTTGCAGACCCTGGGGCCTTTCAGAACAGGTGAAAATATACTGAGATCATGTGATAGATCATGTGACACTTAAATAAAGTCCACCTGTGCAATCTAACTAATTATGTGACTTCTGAAGGTAATTGGTTGCACCAGGTCTTATTTAGGGGCTTCAAATCAAAGGGGGTCAATACACATGCACGCACCACTTTTCTGTTGTTGTTTTTTAAAAATATTTTGTTGTTGAAACAAGTAATTTTTTTCATTCCACTTCACCAATTTGGACTATTTTGTGTATGTCCATTACATGAAATCCAAATAAAAATCCATTTAAATTACAGGTTGGAATGCAAAAAAAATATCAAGGGGGTGAATACTTTTGCAAGGCCCTGTATTTGTACTATTTTCTACATTATCGAATAATAGTGAAGACATCAAAACTATGAAATAACACATATGCAATCATGTAGTAACCAAAAATATGTTAAACAAATCAACATATTTTACATTTTAAATTCTTCAAAGTAGCCCCCTATTGCCTTGATGACAGCTTTGCACACTCTTGGCATTCCATCAACCAGATTCATGAGGAATGCTTTTCTAACAGTCTTGAAGGAGTTCCCACATTTGCTGAGCACATCAATTTATGAAGCATTGGAAAGCAGCATAATCACAAATAAAAAAAGTATTGGACCAATGCATTTCAAATCAAACGTTATTTGTCACATGCTTTATAAATGTCATGACCCATTCCCTTTAAGGTGAAACACCATTTTCTTAAACCATTTTAAATACAACATCTTTTAAGAAAAGCAAAGGACATCTTTATAATCTGGTTAGATGATAAGATAACAACCAACATAACCAAAAAAAGGACATCAGACTGTTAAATAGCCATCACTAGCCGGCTACCATCTGGCTACTTAACCCTGGACCTAAGAGGCTACTTACTGCCCTACAGACTGCGAATCAATAGTCACTTTAATAATGTTTACATGCTTTACTCATCTCATATATATATATATATATATATATATATATATATATATATATATATACTGTATTCTATTCTACTGTATTTTAGTCTTCACTACACCTGCAATAACATCTGCTAAATATGTGTGTGACCAATACATTTGATTTGATAACAGAGACCAGTTAGTTGTAATCTGGATATATGACGTCTTCTCAACCAGAAAAACAGTTTACAACAAGAAAATAACACAATTAAGATGGCATGTGCCAAAATTTGCCTGCTGGAACCTTGGAAAAGAATGGTGGGTTGGTATTGGAGGAGGTGACTGAAGGACGGTTCACTTCCAGGCTCTCTTTGATGCTGCGGACATCAGCAGTGGATAGGTTGGCTTTGAGGGAAAGCAGAGCCGAAATATGTCTCCAACTGAGAAAGGTGGAAGAGCAAAAAATAAAAGTTCATCAACAAAGTTCAAAACTGTCATTTTTTGTCCATTATATTAATCAACTGGGCTCCGAAGTGGCACAGCGGTCTAAGGCACTGGATGTCAGTGCTAGAGACGTCACTACAGACCCTGGTTTGTTTCCAGGCTGTATCATAACCGGCCGTGATTGGGAGTCCCATAGGGCGGTGCACAATTAGCCCAGCATCGTCCGGGTTTGGTCTGGGGTAGGCCTTCATTGTAAATAAAAATTTGTTCTTAACTGATTTGCCTAGTTAAATAAAGGTTAAATATAATACAAAATGTATAATGTTGCATCAACATGTTTTGACTATGCCAGTTTTACAATCCAAATTAAAATAAACAGTTCCAAATGTCTACATTAAGTCATGCTAAGCTTGAGAGAAAAGCCAGTGTCACGGCTTTCTTCTGTTGAAGGAGAGGTGGACCAAAACGCAGCGTGGTTATTTTTGATACATCTTTAATAAAGATGAAAATAGACCAATCTACAAAAACAAGAAACATGAAAAACCAAAAACAGCCTTATCTGGTGTAACAAACACAAAGACAGGAACAATCACCCACAAAACCCAACACAAAACAGGCTACCTAAATATGGCTCCCAATCAGAGACAATGACGAACACCTGCCTCTGATTGAGAACCATATCAGGCCCAAACACAGAAACAGACAAACAAGACATCCAACATAGAATGCCCACTCAGATCACACCCTGACCAAACCAAACATAGAACATACAAAGCAAACTATGGTCAGGGTGTATAAACAGAATGTACCAAATTTACAGTATAAACAGAAGGACATTTTCGTTTAAAAAAAAGGAGCAGAATGTGGTAGAAAAAGTAGCAAGGCTACTGGACTAGCCCACTAGCAGAGGTAATATTACTGTTGACTGTAGTAGGACAGTACTACAGCAGTAGTAGTAACGGTAGCAATAGTAACCGTACCATCAGTGGCAGTAGTTGTGTTAGTACTACAGCAGTAGTAGTAACGGTAGCAATGGTAACGGTACCATCAGTGGCAGTAGTTGTGTTAGTACTACAGCAGTAGTAGTAACGGTAGCAATAGTAACGGTACCATCAGTGGCAGTAGTTGTGTTAGTACTACAGCAGTAGTAGTAACGGTAGCAATAGTAACGGTACCATCAGTGGCAGTAGTTGTGTTAGTACTACAGCAGTAGTAGTAACGGTAGCAATAGTAACAGTACCATCAGTGGCAGTAGTTGTGTTAGTACTACAGCAGTAGTAGTAACGGTAGCAATAGTAACGGTACCATCAGTGGCAGTAGTTGTGTTAGTACTACAGCAGTAGTAGTAACGGTAGCAATAGTAACGGTACCATCAGTGGCAGTAGTTGTGTTAGTACTACAGCAGTAGTAGTAACGGTAGCAATAGTAACGGTACCATCAGTGGCAGTAGTTGTGTTAGTACTACAGCAGTAGTAGTAACGGTAGCAATAGTAACAGTACCATCAGTGGCAGTAGTTGTGTTAGTACTACAGCAGTAGTAGTAACGGTAGCAATAGTAACCGTACCATCAGTGGCAGCAGTTGTGTTAGTACTACAGCAGTAGTAGTAACGGTAGCAATAGTAACCGTACCATCAGTGGCAGCAGTTGTGTTAGTACTACAGCAGTAGTAGTAACGGTAGCAATAGTAACGGTACCATCAGTGGCAGTAGTTGTGTTAGTTCAGTAATAGTGATAGAGGAAGAAGTAATACAAATAGCAAAGCACTATAGCAGCTGTTGTAGCAACATTTAGTAATAGTACTGCTTGGGTGTGTCTGGCATCTCTGCCTCTATGCACTATTACAAAAGAAGGTGCTATCTAGAGCCTAAAATGGTTCTTCAGCTGTCCCCATAGGATAACCCTTTTTGGTTCCAGGTAGAACCCTTTTTGGTTCCATGTAGAAACATTTTGGTTCCATGTGGAACCATTTTGGTTCTACCTGGAACCAAAAAGGGGTAGAATAGTCTCAAACGGCACCCTATTCTCTACATCGTGCACTAATGTTGCACTATAATGGGAATAGGGTGCCATTTGGGATGCTCTAGCCCTGGCCTGTTGGGGATAGCAGGGATCGCTGGCCGGTTCTAGACATCAGACAGGAGTCATATTACACCCCTTCTCTGTGTATCTCCCTCCCTCCCACCCACCCGCCCTCCCTCCCTCCCTCCCTCCCTCCATCTCTGTACTAGTACATGACAGAAGAGATGCCTCATATTGTGTAGTCAGCCAGACACCTGAGATCCGCAGTGAAGGCCCTTGTTACCTAGGTTACCGCCCGGTGATACCTGACTTGCCCAGAGTTACCTCACTGCAACAACCCCCCCCCCCAATAGGGTTTCATTTTAAGATATTGTGAGAGGATTAGAGGGAAGATAAGGAGATAATTGAATTCAAGGGACTCAAAATAACTAAGGATCAGCTATGGCTTGTATTTATAAATCAGCAAGGCATTCATTGTCAAATAGAAATCAAAAAGCCTTTGTTTCAATTTGGCTTATATTCACAATTATAAAGGTGTGGCTCAGCTACCAGGGAGTCATTATCTGTCTTCTATTTCAATTCTCTGTCTTCTATTTCCATTCTCTGTCTTCTATTTCCATTCTCTGTCTTCTATTTCCATTCTCTGTCTTCTATTTCCATTCTCTGTCTTCTATTTCCATTCTGTCTTCTATTTCCATTCTGTCTTCTATTTCCATTCTGTCTTCTATTTCCCTTCTCTGCCTTCTATTTCCATTTTCTGTCTTCTACTTTTATTCTCTGTGTTCTTATTTCATTCTGTGTTCTATTTTCATTCTCTGTGTTCTAGTTTCATTCTATTTTCATTCTCTGTGTTCTAGTTTCATTCTATGTTCATTCTCTGTGTTCTATTTAAATCCTATGTGTTCTTTTGAGTGTGAACAACATCATGCAAGGACGAGTTTAGACAAAGAAAGTGCAAGCAGAGATGTTGAGATCAAATGTGTCCCAAACAGCTGTTCAGCAGGATTAAGGCCAAGTTGATCTTTGACCACACAACTTTTATAATGGCGTCGCTGCTTATGTGAAATATGAAAGATATACAGGCAGACATGCCTTTTACACCTGGCCAACCCCACATTTAATCTGAGGACCCATTTTATGTTAGTCCTGCGTCATGTGACTGAGGTACTGTGAAAGTAGTACCAGGTTATGTCACTGGGATACTGTAAATGTAGTACTAGGTTAAGTGATTATGTGAATGTACTGTAGGCAAACTCTCCATCTATGTCGTTAGCCTTGTGTGGAGGATCTGTCTGTCTGTCTGTCTGTCTCACCTAAGGTCTGGGAAGTCCCTAGCCAGGGTGACGATCTCCAGCTGGATGCTTCCTGGGTCCTGCAGTCTGACCACCTCCGCCATTTTAGGGAGGACCTCACTCAGCCAGCTTATTTTGGACCCCTGTGGACAGTGGATAGGTCAAATCATGCATACTTTCATGTACAGTATTTAATGTTTTCCATTTACTGTGTTAGGGCTACTTTACTCTATCGAGATGTTTACATTCACTTTAAATAAAGTTGGATTTAATTTGATACTAATATCTATTGAGTGTCTAAATAAATAGAAGTTTAGGGGAATCAGACCACAGCTGCAGTTTATGATACATGGGCTCGGCCTGGAGTCTGCCAAGTCATAACATGACCCAGGTGGTGGTGGTTTTCAACATCTTTCCATGATTGGCTACAGAAAAGGCTCTCATGCATTCCAGTGGGCTTAGTCTAACTTGGGAGAACAACTTAACAACCAAAAGAACACTATGTATAAAGTACCAGTCAAAGGTTTGGACACACCTACTCATTCAAAGGTTGACAAACCCTGGAATGAGTAGGTGTATCCAAACTCTTGACTGGTATTGTACATCTCTAGCTTAAATTGACATTTTGATGTGGATTTTTTTGATTATGTTACTCGAAGGGGGTTAATTTGTTGTTTAAATTCTTTATTTCTTTGTTATTCTTTATACATCATAAACATTTGAAATAAAACAATTCTTAGGATAAATGTTTTGCAGTGTGTGTTTTGAGTTGGTTTTGTGTGTATAATGCTATTACTTTCATGTGTTTGTGTACACACACGCTCAAGCTATATTAACTGCAATATGAGGTGTGTGTGTGTGTGTGCGTCTTCAGTGCTTACTGCTTCAGTAAAGTAGGTACTCAGTTTGCTGCTGTCTTCAGCCAGTAACTTGGCTGCTGCCTCCTGCTGCTCCTTGTCCTTCAGCCTCATCTTCCTCTTCATCATCCTCTTCACATACTCCACCATCATCTCCATGTGCAGCCGGCCCAGCAGCTCCTACACACACACATACACACAAATATCACTGTGTGTGTGTGTGTGTGTGTTTGTGTGTACACGTGTCTTTGTTTTCACACATCTGTTGGTGTGTGTGTGAGTGTAAACTTACCTCCACACAGATGGGTTTGAGGTCTGTGAATTGCTGCATGTGTCTGTCCAGTGTCCCCAGAACTTCATCCAGTACCATATGACCCCCAGTAAACCAGGCCTGCGTCCACAGCCTATGGTACTGCACCTGAGGAGACAGGAAGTCATGCAGAGGTCAATATCTGACCTTGAAGAAGTGGACACCAGTGGGTCAGAACATGGTCGGTGACCCGGATGCGAAAACGTTGCAGTTGTACTGCCATAACAACTTCATAGTTCAAGTTAAAATCAATTCCCTCTCTATTCCACTAATTTATAAATAATTATAATTAAAAAAATGTGTTTTATTACTAATATGCATCAACTGTTTCATCACAACTGCAAAAGTAAAAACATTATGGAGAATAACATGGACAATCTGTAACCCACAAAGATGGTCCAAGGCCATGTGATTTGAGTGGTCACTTGAATGACCACATTGTACCATTGTAACCTACAGTCACACTGTGCACTTCAAACATTGTGACCTTGATAATGTTGGTTGGAAACCATTTAGGAGGGAATTCTCCTGAAGGCTTATATGTATTCTACTTCCTTCCTACCATTAGGTTAGATAAAAAGAACAAAGGTTCACAGAAAAAATAAAAATAAACCACCTCCAGCTCAATGCCTCGTCCCCTATGTGACCTACTTGTTGTGTGTATGTACGGACATGTACAGTGCATTCAGAAAGTATTCAGAGCCCATGACTTTTTCCACATTTTGTTACGTTACAGCCTTATTCTAAAATGGATTCAATCATTTTCCCCTCATCAATCTACACACAATTACCCATAATGACAAAGCAAAAACTGCTTTAAAAAAAATTGAAATATCACATTTACGTAAGTATTCAGGCCCTTTACTCAGCACTTTGTTGAAACACATTTGGCGATTACAGGCTCAAGCATTCTTGGGTATGATGCTACAAGCTTGGCACACCTGTATTTGGGGAGTTTCTCACATTTTTCTTTGCAGATCCTTTCAAGCGTCGCTGCAGAGATATTTTCAGGTCTTTCCAGAGATGTTCGATCGGGTTCAAGTCCGGGCTGTGGCTGGGACACTCAAGGACATTCAGAGAATTGTCCCGAAACCACTCCTGCATTGTCTTGGCTGTGTGCTTAGGGTCGTTGTCCTGTTGGCTCCTGAATCTTCACCCCAGTTTGAGGCCCTGAGCGCTCTGGAGCAGGTTTTCATCAAGGAGCTCAATGTACTTTGCACCGTTCATCTTTCCCTCGATCCTGACTAGTCTCCCAGTCCCTGCCACTGGAAAAACATCCCCACAACATGTTGCTGCCACCACCATGCTTCAGCGTAGGGATGGTGCCAGGTTTCCTCCAGACGTGACGCTTGGCATTCAGGCCAAAGAGCTCAATCTTGGTTTCATCAGACCAGAGAATCTTGTTTAGTCTTTAGGTGAAAATGTTGAGTCTTTAGGTGCCTTTTGGCAACTCCAAGAGGGCTGCCTTTTGCCTTTTACTGAGGAGTGGCTACCGTCTGGCCACTACCATAAATGCCTGATTGGTGGAGTGCTGCAGAGATGGTTATCCTTCTGGAAGATTCTCCCATATCCACAGAGGAACTCTGGAGCTCTGTCAGAGTGACCATTCTGACTTTGGTCATCTCCCTGACCAATGCCCTTCTCCCCCGATTGCTCAGTTTGGCCAGGCAGCCAGCTCTAGGAATATTCTTTGTGGTTCTAAACTTCTTCCATTTAAGAATTATGGAGGCCAATGTGTTCTTGGGGACCTTCAATGCTGCAGAAATGTACTGGTACCCTTCCCCAGATCTGTGCCTTGACACAATCCTGTCTCAGAGCTCTACAGATAATTCCTTGGACCTCGTGGCTTGGTTTTTGGATTGTCAACTCATGTAGTTGTAGACATTTGTGTGCCTTCCCAAATGATGTCCAATCAATTTAATTTACCACAGGTGGACTCCAATCAAGTTGTTGAAACATCTCAAGGATGATCAATGAAAACAGGATGCACCTGAGCTCAATCTCGAGTCTCAGAGCAAAGGTTCTGAAAACGTATGTCAATAAGGTATTTCTGTTTTTACAAGTTTGCACACATTTCTAAAAACCTCTTTTCACTTTTTCACAAAGGGGAATTGTGTGTAGATTGATGAGGGAAAATGTAATTGAATCAATTTTAGAATAAGGCTGTAACGTAACAAAATGTAGAAAATGACAAGAGCTCTGGATACTTTCACATTTCACTGTACCTGTAACTGATAGATACATTTAAAAACATGAACATGTAGTGTGTGCATTTAAATTGTAAAGTATTTAGTCTACAATGTATTTTTCATCATATGTCGGACCCCAGTAATACTAGCTGTCGACGTTGGCGTCGGTTAATAGGGACCCTAATGAGTCAAAATCAAACCAATCAAAGGTAGTGGAAACATTCCAGTGATCAGACTCGAAATACCTGTTTTGTTGTTTTCCTCTTCTGAAACAGAAAACTAGCTGTTATAAAGGCAAATTCTATTTTCTTCCATTTGATTTCAATGTTGTTGTTTTTTTGGCAAGCTGTTGGTATTATAATATGTCCTTTAAAAAATATATGTATAAAGTAAATCTGTGCTACAATTCTGCACATTCAATAACACCTCATTTAAACGCAACTTTATGTTAAAACCAGTTAAAGCGAGGCGTCCCTCTCAATGAGGACATCTAGTGGAAGACATAGAAAGTGTCTCCAGATCCATAGCTGGTTGGGAAGGGTGGGGGCGATGACGTCAAAGTTGCCCCAAGTTTCAGGCTCCCAAAAAATAGTTTGGGAGATTGCCTGCCCTGTGAGTTCTGCTATACTTACAGACAAAATTCAAACGGGTTTAGAAGCTTTAGAGTGTTTTCTATCCAATAATAATTATTATATGCATATATCAGCAATTTTGGACAGATTTTTGTTCAGTTTACTATGGGCACGCAATTCATCCAAAGGGGGCAGTATTCTGCCTAGCCCTAACAAGGCATATGACATACTTCTTCTTATTCTAAAATAAATTCATAAAGAAAAACCCTAATCAATCTACACACAATACCCCACAATGACAAAATGAAAATGAAAACATTTTTGCAAATGTATAAAAAATTTAAAACTGAAATACCTTATTTACATAAGTATTGAGACCTTTTGCTAGGAGATTCGAAATTGAGCTCAGTTGCATCGTGTTCCCATTGATCATGCTTGAGATGTATCTACAATTTGATTGGATGGCGCCGACAGATATGGCAGCTCTGCTTCTAGCTTTTTTTTTGTGTGATATTTATTACATTATTAGCCCTGAATTGTTTTTGTGTTGCAGCCGTACCCTCCAGGGCAATTTAACTTATTCCAGAGGCAGCTCCGAAACACCAACGGCAGAGAAAAGGTAGTCAGTCAGACTCAGGAAGTGTGCACACCATCCACCGCTTCCGAGTATATTACTCGCTAATGTTCAGTTTCTGGCTAATAAAGTAGATGAGCTCAGGGCGAGGATCTCCTTCCAGAGAGACATCAGGGATTGTAACATACTCTGTTTCACGGAGACATGGCTCTCTCACGGTATTCTATCCCCATCCATACAGCCAGCTGGGTTCTCAGTACATTGCGCAGACAGGAATAAAGAACTCTCAAGGAAGAAGATGTATGTTTCATGATTAACTACTCATGGTGTAAATGTGATAAAATACAGAAACTTAAGTCCTTTTCTTCACCCGACCTAGAATACCTCACAATCAAATGCCAACCGTATCAACTCCCAAGAGAATTCTCTTCTGTTATAGTCACAGCCGTGTATATTCCCCCCTCAAGCCGATACCATTACGGCCCTCAAAGAACAACACTGGACTTTATGCAAACTGGAAACCACACCCCGAGGTCACATTTATTGTCGCTGGGAATGATAACAAAGCAAATTTGAGGAAAACGCTACTGAAGTTCTACCAACACATTGACTGTAGTACTCGCTCTGAAAAAACATTGGACCACTGCTATTCAACTTTTGGAAATGCCTACAAGGCCTACAAATCTGATCACGACTCTATTTGGCTCCTCCCATCCTATAAGCAGAAAGTCAAATAGGAAGTACCCGTGAAGGTCAATTCAACGCTGGTCTGACCAATTGAAATCCATGCTTCAAAATTGTTTTGATCACACGGACTGGGATATGTTCCAGGTAGCCTCTGAGAATAACATCGATGAATACACGTATACGGTGAGTGAGTTCATCAGGAAGTGTATAGGAGCTGTTGTACCCACTGTGACTATTAAAATCTGCCCAAACCTGAAACCGTGGATAGATAGCAGCCTTCGTGCAAAACTGAAAGCGCAAACCACCGCATTTAACCATGGCAGGGTGACTGGGAATATGGCCGAAAACAAACAGTGTAGTTATTCCCTCCGTAAGGCAAACAAACAGGCAAAACACCAGAACAGAGACAAAGTGGTCGCAATTCAACGGCTCAGACTACAGACAATCACGGACTAAAAAGGGAAAACCAATCACATCGGGGACACTGATGTCTTGCTTCGGGACAAGCAAAACACCTTCCTCGCCTGCTTTGGGGACAACACAGTGCCACCGACACGACCCGCTACCAAGGACTGTGGGCTCTCCTTCTCCGTGGCCGACGTGAATAAGACATTTGAGCATGTTAACCCTCGCAAGGCTGCCAGCCCAGACGGTATCCCAAGCCGCATCCTCCGAGCATGCGCAGACCACCTGGCTGGAGTGTTTACAGTCTTTATTCAATCTCTTCCTATCCCAGTCTGCTGTCCCCACTTGTACCCAAGAAAGTCAAGGTAACTGAACTAAATGACTATTGCCCTGTAGCACTCACTTCTGTCATCAGGAAGTGCTTTGAGAGGCTAGTTAAAACCTCTCTGGGATAGGTGGGACGCAATCGTCAAATTCAATCGCCAAATTCAAATAAAATACTATAAAAATCAATCTTTCATTAAATCACACATGTAAGATACCAAATTAAAGCTACACTCATTGTGAATCCATCCAACATGTCAGATTTCAAAAAGGTTTTTCGGCGAAAGCATAAGATGCTATTATCTGATGATAGCAGAACGGTAAACAAAAAGAGTAGCATATTTCAACCCTGCAGGCACGACACAAAATGCAGAAATACAAATATAATTCATGCCTTACCTTTGACAAACTTATTTTTTTGGCACTCCAATATGTCCCATAAACATCACAAATGGTCCTTTGTTCGTTTAATTCCGTCAATATATATCCAAAATGTCCATTTATTTGCCGCGTTTGATACAGAAAAACACAGCTTCCAACTTTTTGCAACGTCACTACAAAATATCTAAAAAATAACCTATAAACTTTGCCAAAACCTTTCAAACTACTTTTGTAATACAACTTTAGGTATTTTTTAAACGTTAATAATCGATCAAATTGAAGACGCGATGATCTGTGTTCAATACAAAAAGAAAACAAACTGACGCTACTTTTCTGGTCATGCGCCTCTCTCATTGTACATTGGAGTATTTCTAGACTATTATGCTTGGTGTCTCTGCTGTCACATGTAGCCTACCCTGAGCTCCTCATGTATGGGGCCGGTGAAGTATCCGTAGCCACAGTCTCTCAGGTCTGCCAATGTGGACATACAGCTTGTCCTGATCTCTTCTGGGATTGACTCCTCTCTTCTCACTATGAAGTCTCTGTAAAGGAGGATCCAATGTCATTACATCAATGTTGGATTTATGAAGTCAAATAAGAGCTTGGGAGGATTGGAGGGATAGAATGACAATGGCAGTTCAAAGGTACTTTCAATCATCGAGCTGACAAAATCTGTTATTCTGCCCCTGAGCAAGGCAGAACTGTTCCCCCGGGTGCCAATGACGTGGATTTTGATTAAGGCAGCCCCTCGCAGCTCTCTGATTCAGAGGGGTTGGGTTAAATGCGGAAGACACATTTTCAGTTGAATGCATTCAGTTACAACTGACCTTTCCCTTTCCTGGAGTGTCTAAAAGTAGCTAGATAAGTAGAACAAATGATACAACTTCAGATTAAGAGACGGCATGCATATAGATCAAGACTGTTTCATGAGATTGGGGATTAGTAGAAACAAAAAGCATTTATAAAATGCTTATTTAGTGCTTATGAATGCTTTATGTAAGGATTATACATGTGCTATGAAGCTCGTGTGTAGCTAGCTACCCTTCAAATACCAAGCAAATTAACACAGAAAATGTGATTTTATGAAACAAATGACTTGGTGAAATGAACAACAGTTTTTGGCCTACCTGAATTGTTCAATGTTAACCAAGTTAGCTTTCACGACTGCCTGAGTGTTCTCCCGTCTTGTCTTCACAAATTCTTCAAGAGATCTCTTAGAGCTGCAAATATACATTGTACAAAATGTCATCATGTTTCTCCAGGTTCTTTTTCATTATGTCAGTAAAATTTTGAATAGTAACACTGCAGTTCATATTCCTCATTTATGCAACGGGTGGGTCTAATCCTGAATGCTGATTGGTTAAAACTGCATTCAAGCCGGTGTCTATTCCACAAGTTACCACCGGCGAAATCTATGACGTTAAAATTCCTATTTACTCTGTTCCATCTGACTGTGCAATCCACTGTCTCATCAGCCCAGCTAAGCAACTATAAAAAGGAAACATTATGTCACATTTCTTTTAGACTAACATTTCGTTTTCAACAGCAGAGATTTGTATAAACCTTGCTGTCTGTCTCGCTGACATGTGCAATATTGTTTCAATATTCAAATTCGATCTTCAGCTGTCCCATAGTAATGAACGAGTCAGAACGAGACAGACAGGCAGGCAACGTTTCATAGCCAGTCGAAAATCATGTCAATTGAAAAAAAGGTCAAATGAAACGAAGTGCAGCTAGTTTGCTGTCTTTCCAGCTTCAGTTTGAAGTGATTGTGTTACTGTAGCTGTGTTGTTGGCTAGCTCCTCTGAACAACAGTGATTGTGTTACTGTAGCTGTGTTGTTGGCTAGCTCCTCTGAACAACAGTGATTGTGTTAGCTGTGTTGTTGGCTAGCTCCTCTGAACAACAGTGATTGTGTTACTGTAGCTGTGTTGTTTGCTAGCTCCTCTGAACAACAGTGATTGTGTTAGCTGTGTTGTTGGCTAGCTCCTCTGAACAACAGTGATTGTGTTACTGTAGCTGTGTTGTTGGCTAGCTCCTCTGAACAACAGTGATTGTGTTAGCTGTGTTGTTGGCTAGCTCCTCTGAACAACAGTGATTGTGTTAGCTGTGTTGTTGGCTAGCTCCTCTGAACAACAGTGATTGTGTTAGCTGTGTTGTTGGCTAGCTCCTCTGAACAACTGTGTCCTGACAAGTGAACACATTTTCCATACCAGGTGAAATCGCGCCTCATTAGCTCATTGCTATGGATGTATCCAAATAAATGTCACTAGAAAACAGCTTAAACAAATGCAAATATAGATACTTTGCTGTTATTCTGGCTTTTTGATGTGCCTGTAAGTTAGCCGTAGTTGACTAGCTAGCAAGCAAGGGATAAGAACGTTGCCAGCCAGTATGGCAGTGGAAAATTTAGAATGAGCAACTGGGTCGCGTCCATAGATACAGAACAAAAAGACTGAGCAACTGGGTCGCGTCCATAGATACAGAACAAAAAGACTGAACAACTGGGTCTCTGGCAACCAAACCGATAGAATGAACAACTGGCCAGCTTGGGTAGCAACCCTAGATTTGTTTTGGGACTATATCTTGTGGAAGGATGAAATAGTATGAATAAATTATTAAAAATAAAGTTATTTGAATATGTTGGTAACCCGTTGTATAAAAGTGATAATGCCTTCGAAGCCGACATCTCAGGCCTAACAACACCCTTGTCAATATACCCTCCAAACACTGGATTCTCATATGGAACGCCGTTTGGGTCTTTGCGTGTCAAAAACAATACACGTCAAATAACACAATCTATTATAGAATGTTGTGTGTGCTGAACTTTCACGTGCAAGCCAAGCTCCACCACTACGATCAGTAGCACTGTCAAAGCTGTACAAAAAATAAGTCTGCAAACAAGCACACAGAGTGACATACCTGCCAAGTACGATGAGTTTACAATACCGTGTTGGTAATAAGGCATTATTTTTTCAACCGAATGGGGAAAACGTCTGTGTGAGCATTTGAAATACTATCAGGATCAAATTGATCAGGATCAAACTGATTTTGCTAATATCTTTGATACAGACGTTATTAGCAACTTCAGTGGTAGCTAGCTTGACTGGTACAATGAATGTGGCTCAATTCAGTGGTTTCAGAGTCCCGCAATAAGAGCTACGATGCTAATGTTCTCTGGATGTCACTGAGTAGTCTGATACCCCATGTCATTGATCCACAATGCACCGGTAAGGCTGTACAGTGAAATAAGTATGCCCCCAATGCAATTCTAAAGTATAATACATCCAGTGTGATTTCAACAGATTTGTCAAATTAACAAATTATTGTATTTTTTTGAATTCATATAACAACATTAAAACCTTGTTTAGCATGGTTTATTCAATTATGGAATAATTCTACTATCTGTATTCATTTGCATCACTGTCAATGACAGACTAGCGAACTGCTAATTCCACTATTGTGGCTAATCCTTATTGTGGCTAGCTTCATATCGGTGGGTCCGACCACCATTGATCAAATAATATATAAAATATATATTTTGCAACAGCTAATGGGGATCCTAATAAAATACCAAAATTATAAATTAGGGGTATTTTAGATGATGAAACCTACCGGCGCCGACAGAGATGGCCGCCTCGCTTCGCGTTCCTAGGAAACTATGCAGTTTTTTGTTTTTTTTACGTGTTATTTCTTACATTGGTACCCCAGGTCATCTTAAGTTTCATTACATACAGTCGAGAAGAACTACTGAACATAAGAGCAGCGTCAACTCACCATCAGTACGACCAAGAATATGATTTTCGCAAAGCGGATCCTGCGTTCTGCCTTTCACCCAGGACAACGGAATGGATCCCAGCCGGCGACCCCAAAAAACGACTTTGAAAAAGGGGAAAACGAAGCGGTCTTCTGGTCAGACTCCGGAGACGGGCACATCGTGCACCACTCCCTAGCATTCTCCTCGCCAATGTCCAGTCTCTTGACAACAAGGTTGATGAAATCCGAGCAAGGGTAGCATTCCAGAGGGACATCAGAGACTGTAACGTTCTTTGCTTCACGGAAACATGGCTCACTGGAGAGACGCTATCGGAGACGGTGCAGCCAGCTGGTTTCTCCACGCATCGCGCCGACAGAAACAAACATCTTTCTGGTAAGAAGAGGGGCGGGGGCGTATGCTTTATGGTTAACGTGACGTGGTGTGGCCACAACAACATACAGGAACTCAAGTCCTTCTGTTCACCTGATTTACTATTCCTCACAATCGAATGTAGACCGCATTATCTACCAAGGGAATTCTCTTCGATTATAATCACAGCCGTATATATTCCCCCCCAAGCAGACACATCGATGTCTCTGAACGAACTTTATTTGACTCTTTGCAAACTGGAATCCATATATCCGGAGGCTGCATTCATTGTAGCTGGGGATTTTAACAAGGCTAATCTGAAAACAAGACTCCCTAAATTTTATCAGCATATCGATTGCGCAACCAGGGCTGGAAAAACCTTGGATCATTGCTATTCCAACTTCCGCGACGCATATAAGGTCCTGCCCCGACCTCCTTTCGGAAAAGCTGACCACGACTCTATTTTGTTGATCCCTGCCTACAGACAGAAACTAAAACAAGAAGCTCCCGCGCTGAGGTCTGTTCAACGCTGGTCCGACCAATCTGATACCACACTCCAAGACTGCTTCCATCACGTGGACTGGGATATGTTCCGTATTGCGTCAGACGACAACATTGACGAATACGCTGATTCGGTGTGCAAGTTCATTAGAACGTGCGTTGAAGATGTCGTTCCCATAGCAACGATTAAAACATTCCCAAACCAGAAACCGTGGATTGATGGCAGCATTCGCGTGAAACTGAAAGCGCGAACCACTGCTTTTAATCAGGGCAAGGTGACTGGAAACATGACCGAATACAAACAGTGTAACTATTCCCTCCGCAAGGCAATCAAACAAGCTAAGCGTCAGTATAGAGACAAAGTAGAATCTCAATTCAACGGCTCAGACACAAGAGGTATGTGGCAGGGTCTACAGTCAATCACGGATTACAAAAAGAAAACCAGCACCGTCACGGACCAGGATGTCTTGCTCCCAGGCAGACTAAATAACTTTTTTGCCTGCTTTGAGGACAATACAGTGCCACTGACACTGCCCGCAACTAAAACATGCGGACTCTCCTTCACTGCAGCCGACGTGAGGAAAACATTTAAACGTGTCAACCCTCGCGAGGCTGCAGGCCCAGACGGCATCCCCAGCCGCACCCTCAGAGCATGCGCAGACCAGCTGGCTGGTGTGTTTACAGACATATTCAATCAATCCCTATCCGAGTCTGCTGTGCCCACAAGCTTCAAGAGGGCCACCATTGTTCCTGTTCCCAAGAAAGCTAAGGTAACTGAGCTAAACGACTACCGCCCCGTAGCACTCACATCCGTCATCATGAAGTGCTTTGAGAGACTAGTCAAGGACAATATCACCACCACCCTACCTGACACCCTAGACCCACTCCAATTTGCTTACCGCCCAAATAGGTCCACAGACGATGCAATCTCAACCACACTGCACACTGCACACTGCCCTAACCCATCTGGACAAGAGGAATACCTATGTGAGAATGCTGTTCATCGACTACAGCTCGGCATTTAACACCATAGTGCCCTCCAAGCTCGTCATCAAGCTTGAGACCCTGGGTCTTGACCCTGCCCTGTGCAACTGGGTACTGGACTTCCTGACGGGCCGCCCCCAGGTGGTGAGGGTAGGCAACAACATCTCCACCCCGCTGATCCTCAACACTGGGGCCCCACAAGGGTGCGTTCTGAGCCCTCTCCTGTACTCCCTGTTCACCCATAACTGCGTGGCGACGCACGCCTCCAACTCAATCATCAAGTTTGCGGACGACACAACAGTGGTAGGCTTGATTACCAACAACGACGAGACGGCCTACAGGGAGGAGGTGAGGGCCCCCGGAGTGTGGTGTCAGGAAAATAACCTCACACTCAACGTCAACAAAACTAAGGAGATGATTGTGGACTTCAGGAAACAGCAGAGGGAACACCCCCCTATCCACATCGATGGAACAGTAGTGGAGAGGGTAGTAAGTTTTAAGTTCCTCGGCGTACACATCACAGACAAACTGAATAGGTCCACCCACACAGACAGCATTGTGAAGAAGGCGCAGCAGCGCCTCTTCAACCTCAGGAGGCTGAAGAAATTCGGCTTGTCACCAAAAGCACTCACAAACTTCTACAGATGCACAATCGAGAGCATCCTGTCGGGCTGTATCACCGCCTGGTACGGCAACTGCTCCGCCCACAACCGTAAGGCTCTCCAGAGGGTAGTGAGGTCTGCACAACGCATCACCGGGGGCAAACTACCTGCCCTCCAGGACACCTACACCACCCGATGTCACAGGAAGGCCATAAAGATCATCAAGGACAACAACCACCCGAGCCACTGCCTGTTCACCCCACTATCATCCAGAAGGCGAGGTCAGTACAGGTGCATCAAAGCTGGGACCGAGAGACTGAAAAACAGCTTCTATCTCAAGGCCATCAGACTGTTAAACAGCCACCACTAACATTGAGTGGCTGCTGCCAACACACTGACTCAACTCCAGCCACTTTAATAATGGGAATTGATGGGAAATGATGTAAAATATATCACTAGCCACTTTAAACAATGCTACCTAATATAATGTTTACATACCCTTCATTATTCATCTCATATGTATATGTATATACTGTACTCTATATCATCTACTGCATCCTTATGTAATACATGTATCACTAGCCACTTTAACTATGCCACTTTGTTTACATACTCATCTCATATGTATATACTGCACTCAATACCATCTACTGTATCTTGCCTATGCCGCTCTGTACCATCACTCATTCATATATCTTTATGTACATATTCTTTATCCCCTTACACTTGTGTCTATAAGGTAGTAGTTTTGGAATTGTTAGCTAGATTACTTGTTGGTTATTACTGCATTGTCGGAACTAGAAGCACAAGCATTTCGCTACACTCGCACTAGAATCTGCTAACCATGTGTATGTGACAAATTTGATTGGATTTGATTTGAATTAGACAGTTAGTCTGCTAACTACAGCTACTGAAACAGATTATGTAGTTTTGCTATGTTTTTGGGGAAGAACTTTGTTGGTATCCATCAGCTAGCTGCTCTATTTATGACCAGCACTGTCCAGAGTTTGGGGAAGTGTGTCTGCGCTCGTGCAGCAGTGGCGGGTGTGCGAGACAAAACTATACCAGGTGAATCGTTATGACATATGAAATACGAGTGATAGTGTAATCAATGTGTAATAACTACGTAAAGAAATGTATGAACATGTTAAATTATTATGTGATGTGCAGTCATATTCAGGTCCTGATTGGTCAACAAACTTATTTGACACGTCAAATACTGTTATTTGACGTGTATCTTTTTTGACATGCAAAGACCCAAAACGGCGTTCCATATTCTCTGACATTATCACTTAATTGTAGCATACTAAACAAGGTCAAAGTCAGTCTGAAACAAGACAGTGTAGATAGAACACCAATGTTGAATTATCAACTTTTCCCAGGAAAAAGGCAGTGTACAATTATGCAATTTGTCTGTGTGGCTGTGAATATACTATGTATACTACCTCATCAAGAAGCTGTCCAGCTGACAAAGGATTCTTTGGGCTTTAGCCTCACTGCCCAGAATAGTCCTGGCCTCTCTCATGGCCCCATCAACAGCCTAGTAAACAGAACAACATACAGTATTAGCACATAAAACCTGACCCTGTACAGTCAACATAGCTTAGAGCAGGGATGGGATTAATTCCATGTCAACTCAATTCAGTGTAGAAACGTATGAAATTCAGTGCATTTATTAAATATTTCTGATTTATGGTGCTCATTGTTTTGAGGTCTGAAAATATCAGACAAACTTTGGTTTTGGAGGGTAATGTCAGTTTAAATAGAATTATGTCAAGGTTGACATGTTAATATGAAGCTTATATAAAACCATGCGGGAGAAAAAGCTACATATCTGTAGTATGAAAACGAAGAAGAACATGTTCAGGTCAAAGAAAGAGTAGGGCTGAACACAGAAAAGTACTAGAAGAAGTAGTAGTAATCTAATAGGTTTCAACCTGTATGATGTCAATGGCCAGAGGACAGAAGCAGTACCCATCAATGAGTTCTGGACTCTTTCCACTGAGCCAACCCTCCTCCTCCTTACTGAGAGCCTTGGAGAACCAGGTCCTGACTTTACTCTGAAATCGACATAGCACAGATCATCACAATTCTGTAAGTTTGACACTATGGTTCTGAAAGACATTCCATGCAACATTATAAAATAATACATTATTTTCAATTCTAAAGCACTCTGAAAGTAGCCTGGTCCCAGATATGTTTGTGCTATCGTGCCAAGCCCTGTAGTCATTAACACACCATAGCAGTTGGCAAGACAGCACAAATAGATCTGGGACCAGGCTACTCTGAAAGGATGGTCTAGAAGTATACACATGAATTTAGCCTGTTCATTAGATTTAGCTGTTTCTGGCATCCTGTTTACCTCTTTTTGTAGTAGATACTGCTCCTCCAATGTTGTGAGATCCATCTCAGATAAAAGAGTTCCCAAAGACTCCATGTTGATGTGCCCCTCAAGGTCTTTGTGTTTTAAGATGTCACTGAAACAGATATAAACATGTTGTAAATGACATCAAGTCATTGATAGAAACCAACCACCACGAGACATCTCAGAAACACTCAAAGACTGTACAAGGCAGGACGATAATGTAGGCAACCTTGAGCAATCAGCTATGCCAAATATGCAGAATTTTAGTTTGCAGAATTTTTTTTTTAAAGGGTGAACTAGCCTTTTTTTCAGGATGTTCAGGATTTTAATTTAAATGTTCCCTCACCCTGAAAATAGTGAGCATCTTAGCATCTGCCACAAACTGTAGTGGCTTCCCACTGGGCACAGACGTTAGTTCAACATCTGGTTTTGATTTACATTTGGTTGAGTTGTCAACTACCGTCAATTCAATGTGAAATCAACCAAAAATGTCACTCTGTCATTGGATTTTGTATACATTTGGGTGAAAACAAAATTCCATTAAGTTGAAGACTTTTTGGAAATCCAAATAGTTTTCCACGTTGATTCAACCAGTGTTTGCCCAGTGGGATGGTTCCAGCCACTACAAACTTCAGCTAACTTTAGCCACTGCTAGCTAACAATCATTGGAAATGATAGGCGAAAGCGTTCAATTTTCTAAATGTAATGGCCCAATCAACTCAAATCAACTACATATGCAGTTTGACATCACTTAAATGTGATTTGGACATTTTAAAAAGAAAATTGCCCCTATCACTTCCACTGATTGTTAACAAGCCCTTCAAGAATCCAGGGCAACTGCCCTCCCATTTCCCACTTACTTTGGATAGTAATTGTTCACCCAGCAGAGGAGGTAGTTACAGTCATCCACATCGAGCCCAGAGCGGGCCAGTTCTGTTAACCTTGCTGAGAACTTCTGATGGTAAAGTCTCACATACAAGTTGCACACGTCAAAGTCTGGGGGGTAGCAGTCCCTTATGTCCCTGGCCACCCTGAGAACGTCCTCCTTCAGACACTTGCCCATCCTACATACCTCCCTTTTCATGGACGTTGACAGGTTGTCCACACTGCTAACGCTAATATTGTCCTCCTCCACTGTCGCATTCCTCATTTGAGAATCCACAATTTTTTCAAGCAGGTTGTCGTGGGTGTGCCGGCACTGGTGTGGCCGCCACACGGGGGCCTCGCTGCTGCCCTCGGGCCGCCCTTCCCATTGCTGGTCCTTCTCTTCCAGCAGCCTTATGGTTTCCACCGCACTCCGAAGTATCTCTAGGTGTTCTCCTGAGGGTGTGGAACTAAAGGTGGTGTGAACTGCCATCCATAAGTGGAGCAGCAGGGTTTCATAATCTTTTTGGAGCGTGTCTTTATCGTCCTCGTTGCAAACCTGAACCAACCCCTCTATCGTCATGGTTTCTTGGCCAAAGAGCTGATCCTCTCGCAAAAGCAACTGCTGGCAAGCCTCCACTAAGCGATTTTCCTTCAGGTTCTCCATAAAGTCCAAAACCACCTCTGAAAAGAAACAAGTAGAATTCAGGTGAATGGTTACTACAAATCACAGACCACGAAGTACAGTAATTGAATAGTTATTTTAGTGCAGTCTGTACGTGACAATGAACGGTGACATAAATATATTGTGGCAATCATTTCTCATGGTGAAGGAAAATATAATATGACTGATTTCTTTCATTTAGAGTTCCCCTTTAAGGATGATAAATCTGGCAAATCAATATATTGAGGTAGTAGGCTAGTACTTCATACAGTCTACATCATAGCGCATGTATCGTATCCGGCTAAAGTTTGAACACACCTACTCATTCAAGGGTTTTTCTTTATTTTTACTATTTTCAACATTGTAGAATAGTGAAGACATCAAAACTATGAAATAACACATATGTAATCATGTAGTTACCAAAAATTTTACAATTGTTCAGCAAATCAAAATATATTTAAGATTTTTCAAAGTAGCCACCCTTTGCCTTGATGACAGCTTTGCACACTCTTGGCATTCTCTCAACCAGCTTTATAAGGAATGCCTTTCCAACAGTCTTGAAGGAGTTCTCACATATGCTGAGCACGTGTTGACTGCCTTTCCTTCACTCTGCGTTCCAACTCATCCCAAACCATCTCAGTTGGGTTGAGGTCGGGTGATTGTGTAGGCCAGGTCATCTGATGCAGCACTCCATCACTTTCCTTCTTGGTCAATTAGCCCTTACACAGCCTGAAGGTGTGTTAGGTCATTATCCTGTTGAAAAAGAAATGATAGTCCCACTAAGCGCAAACCAGATGGGATGGCGTATCGCTGCAGAATGCTTTTGTAGTGTGCCTTGAATTCTTAATAAATCACTGACAGCAAAGCACCCCCACACGTCACACTTCCTCCTCCGTGCTTCACGGTGGGAACCACACATACAGAGGTCATCTGTTCACCTACACTGTGTCTCACAAAGACGTGCTGGTTGGAAACAAAAATCTAAAATTTGGACTCATCAGACCAAAGGAAACATTTCCACCAGTCTAATGTCCATTGCTCTTGTTTCTTGGCCCAGTCTCGTCTTGTTATTGATGTCCTTTAGTAGTGGTTTCTTTACAGTAATTTGACCATGGAAGCTCTAATGAACTTATCCACTGCAGGAGAGTAACTTTGGGTCTTCCATTCCTGTGGAGGTCCTCATGAGAGCCAGTTTCATCATAGCGCTTGATGGTTTTTGTGACTGCATTCTTGACATTTTCCAGATTGACTGACCATCATGTCTTAAAGTAATGACTGTTGTTTCTCTTTGCTTATTTAAGCTGTTCTTGGCATAATATAGACTTGGTCTTTTACCAAATAGGGCTATTGTCACGCCCTGGTCTTAGTATTTTGTGTTTATTTATGTATTTGGTCAGGCCAGGGTGTGACATGGGGTTATTTTGTGTTGTGTTGTTGTATGGGGTTTTTTCATAGGTTTTGGGATTGTGGCTTAGTGGGGTTTTCTAGCAGAGTCTATGGCTGCCTGAGGCGGTTCTCAATCAGAGTCAGGTGATTCTCGTTGTCTCTGATTGGGAACCATATTTAGGTAGCCTGGGTTTCACTGTGTGTTTGGGGGTGTTTGGGGGTGGTTGGGGGTGGTTGGGGGTGGTTGTTCCTGTCTCTGTGTTAGTTGTCACCAGACAGACTGTATAGGTTTTCACATTTCCGTTTGTTGTTTTTGTATTGTTCGTTTCATCATTCATTAAAGATGTATCGAATTAACCACGCTGCATTTTGGTCCGACTCTCCTTCAACGGAAGAAAACCGTAACAGCTATCTTCTGTATACCACCCATATCTTGTCCCAACTGACTGTCTCAAACGCATTAAGATGATTGTGGACTTCAGGAAACAGCAGAGGGAGCACCCCCCTATCCACATCGACATTGACGGGACAGTAGTGGAGAGGGTAGTAAGTTTTAAGTTCCTCGGCGTACACATCACGGACAAACTGAATTGGTCCACCCACACAGACAGCGTTGTGAAGAAGGCGCAGCAGCGCCTCTTCAACCTCAGGAGGCTGAAGAAATTTGGCTTGTCACCAAACGCACTCACAAACTTCTACAGATGCACAATCGAGAGCATCCTGTCGGGCTGTATCACAGCCTGGTACGGCAACTGCTCCGCCCACAACCGTAAGGCTCTCCAGAGGGTAGTGAGGTGGCAAACTACCTGCCCCCCAGGACACCTACACCACCCAATGTCACAGGAAGGCCATAAAGATCATCAAGGACAACAACCACCTGAGCCACTGCCTGTTCACCCCGCTATCATCCAGAAGGCGAGGTCAGTACAGGTGCATCAAAGCTGGGACCGAGAGACTGAAAAACAGCTTCTATCTCAAGGCCATCAGACTGTTAAACAGCCACCACTAACATTGAGTGGCTGCTGCCAACACACTGACTCAACTCCAGCCACTTTAATAATGGAAATTGATGTAAAAAATGTGTCACTAGCCACTTTAAACTATGTCACTTAATATAATGTTTACATACCCTACATTACCCATCTCATATGTATATGTATATACTGTACTCTATATCATCTACTGCATCTTTATGTAATACATGTATCACTAGCCACTTTAAACTATGCCACTTTGTTTACATAACATACATTACTCATCTCATATGTATATACTGCACTCAATACCATCTACTGCATCTTCCCTATGCCGTTCTGTACCATCACTCATTCATATATCTTTATGTACATATTCTTTATCCCTTTACACTTGTGTGTATAAGGTAGTAGTTGTGGAATTGTTAGGTTAGATTACTCGTTGGTTATTACCGCATTGTCGGAACTAGAAGCACAATCATTTCGCTACACTCGCATTAACATCTGCTAACCATGTGTATGTGACCATTAACATCTGCTAACCATGTGTATGTGACCATTAACATCTGCTAACCATGTGTATGTGACCATTAACATCTGCTAACCATGTGTATGTGACCATTAACATCTGCTAACCATGTGTATGTGACCATTAACATCTGCTAACCATGTGTATGTGACCATTAACATCTGCTAACCATGTGTATGTGACCATTAACATCTGCTAACCATGTGTATGTGACCATTAACATCAGCTAACCATGTGTATGTGACCATTAACATCTGCTAACCATGTGTATGTGACCATTAACATCTGCTAACCATGTGTATGTGACCATTAACATCTGCTAACCATGTGTATGTGACCATTAACATCAGCTAACCATGTGTATGTGACCATTAACATCTGCTAACCATGTGTATGTGACCATTAACATCAGCTAACCATGTGTATGTGACCATTAACATCTGCTAACCATGTGTATGTGACCATTAACATCTGCTAACCATGTGTATGTGACCATTAACATCTGCTAACCATGTGTATGTGACCATTAACATCTGCTAACCATGTGTATGTGACCATTAACATCTGCTAACCATGTGTATGTGACCATTAACATCAGCTAACCATGTGTATGTGACCATTAACATCTGCTAACCATGTGTATGTGACCATTAACATCTGCTAACCATGTGTATGTGACCATTAACATCTGCTAACCATGTGTATGTGACCATTAACATCTGCTAACCATGTGTATGTGACCATTAACATCTGCTAACCATGTGTATGTGACCATTAACATCTGCTAACCAGGTGTATGTGACCATTAACATCTGCTAACCATGTGTATGTGACCATTAACATCTGCTAACCATGTGTATGTGACCATTAACATCTGCTAACCAGGTGTATGTGACCATTAACATCTGCTAACCATGTGTATGTGACCATTAACATCTGCTAACCATGTGTATGTGACCATTAACATCTGCTAACCATGTGTATGTGACCATTAACATCTGCTAACCATGTGTATGTGACAAATACATTTAGATGTTATTTATATTTTGATTTGTTTAACACTTTTTTGGTTACTACATGATTCCATATGTGTTATTACATAGTTTTGATGTCTTCACTATTATTATACAATGTAGAAAATAGTAAAAATGAAGAAAAACCCTTGAATAAGTAGGTGTGTCCAAAACATCCAAAACATTGATTAACCTTAAAGTAGGATATAGCCTATATAAATTATACACACATTCTAACACCAGAGAGAACGCCGAATACAACTTCTGACCACTTAATACTGTAGCTAAATATACCTGTTTGAGGTGGATTGCTCTCCACTATGGGTTTGGGGCTCCGTGGTCTTGGCACAAAGCCTAGTATTTGGGGCATCTTCAGTTTATGCCTAAACCTCCCATGTACTGTTTTGGCACTGCCCTCCATTACAGGTGATAGAACAGTCGCTTCCACCGGGTCGTGTCCGACCGCACCCATTTCCTCTGTGGAAAAAAATGTGACGTTATACAGTCGTATTTTCTCTTCATAAAACCTATCATGGCATTGCACAATTTTTTTTATAGCACTTATTATCAAACCACAGCTTACTTTTCATTGTGGCACGTGTAAAAATCAGGCAAACAAACTGGATACGATGTTATAGGCTACAATAGTGTGTTCGCGTTATAACATAGGCATAACTGAACCCACGGTTTCTATTAAAACTATTTCACCGCAGGCGCATTTTGCGCAAAATATCTTTGCTGTTCTCTCTCTTATAGCGGAAGTTGAGTGAAGCTTGCTTAGCCAAAACAAAACCACACAGGCAGACACATATTTTTTGTTATTTAATATTTAAAAACGTGCCCAAAAAGGTGCACAAAGACCAATAAAAATGTCCCTACCTTTCATGCTCTCAGAACATTCGGTACCTACTCGTAACCTAATAGTGACAGATAGACCTGTAGACTAGGCTTTGGTATAAACAATTGCTGGCCAGAGGGCGGAGACATTGGCGTAGATAGACTACATTTGACAGACGACTGCTATTCATCATCAATACTTTACAAAACTTAATGTATCATTAGGAAAACATACATTTGAATGTCATTCTTATGTTGACACTTGCAGATAAAATTTAAATCATTATTAAAACTAACAACATTGTTATTATTGTTCGGACTGTCCCTCCCACAAAAATTGCATCAAATATTGAAAAGACCACCTTTAATATTCCCCTCATCATTTCCCACTCCACTCTTCAATCTCATCTTCCAATGTGATGAAAGTTAACCTCTTACAAAATCACTGGACAAATGTAAAATGATCACATGCTGTTTATTGCAACCACTAAAAATGAAATCCTATTATTTAGAATGTGCTGTATATCGTAGTAGTAGTGGGCATCAACAAAAGGCTATTCATATCAATTAATACATTACAACCTTTGTATATTGTAGGCTATTTATATGTGTTATGCTATATGTATTTATCTTACCTTTAGTCTTCCTCGGTCTTCTGGGCAGTACGTGGAGAACAGAAAACTTCATTGTGAATAGCCGAATGAACAATGCTTGCAGCAGCTCTTCAATATCACACTCTACTCAAGACTGAAAAACTCCACTGTGTCCGCTGTTTATATTGATTGCCCACAGATCTGAGCGTTTCTCTTTGTGCGCATGGTAGGGGGATACCATGGGTCTTTCTGGAGGAAGTAATTTCCCCCTTCAGTTTCTACTTATCTTAAATTTGCTTCCCGGCTTTCCACTCACTGCAATTGCCTCACCTTTTGCCAAAAGGAAAATAATATATACCTTAAAGAGGCAATCTGGGATTCAAACAACCAGAAAGCAGCCACCCTGCCACTTTTTGGTAAACAGTTGGTGCTGGAGAAACATTACCATTCTCAGATTCATTGACATAGCTCAACATAAGATCAAAATGATAGTTTGAACCATGTTTTAAAGATACACAATGTTTGTTTACAGTTTACAAACATTGGAGTAAAAAACAAGCTTATATTTTGGAACTCCAAGCACAGATAGGACAAACAGAAGCACTCATGTGCAGAGGGTCCCTTGTTCGAGGAGAGGAGAGGGATGGAAGCTATACTGTTACACTGCCACCGGGTCATGTCCAACCACACCCACTTCCTCTGTGAATTTGTATTTTATTTTTACAGTCTTCAATATTTTACACATATGATGATGTTCATATGATACCCTAGTGACTCAACAAAATCAATGGGGGCCCCCTGGGGGTCGAGGCCCCTGGGCACGCAATATAGCCATTATAACTACAAGATGTAGATAGCTGACTAGCCTAACTTATCTAACTAACATGGGCTAGTAGTAGATCAACTGGACATTTCTGACAGTTTATAAAGAGGAAAATTGCCCATGCACTACCAGCTTAAAAAAACTGCACCTTGTGCATTCTACTATCACAAATGTCAACAGCAGTAAGTACGAGGTCCATATTGACTCTGTTCTTGGTCTGGATCCAGACCGTGGTCCACATATTGACTATGTGTCACGCCTTGGTCTTAGTATTTTGTGTTTTCTTTAATTATTTGTTCAGGCCAGGGTGTGACATGGGTTTATTGTGTTGTCGTATTGGGGGCTTCTCGATCGGAGTCAGGTGATTCTCGTTGTCTCGGATTGGGAACCGTATTTAGGTAGCCTGAGTTTCACTTTGTATTTCGTGGGTTCCTGTCTCTGTGTAGGTTCACCAGATAGGCTGTAATTAGGTTTCACGTTCCGTTTGTTGTTTTGTCTTTTTGTATAGTTATTTCATGTGTCACTTTTCCATTAAAGTCATGAGTAACCACCACGCTGCATTTCGGTCCGACTCTCTTTCAACAAACGAAGAACGCCGTTACTGAATCACCCACCACACACGGACCGAGCGGCGTGGTAACAGGCAGCGACAGCAGGAGCGAAAGGAGGTACTTACGAGATGCTGTTATGAGGAAGTTATGGACAGCAGAAGCATGGAGTATACGACGTGGGAGGAAATAGACAGGTGGGCGGCCGACCCAGAGAGAGTGCCTGAGCCCGCCTGGGATTCGCTAGAGCAGTGCGAAGAGGGCTATGGGCGAATGGAGTTGGAGAAACAGACACGGCGGCGCAGAGCAAAACCCGAAAGTCACCCCCAAAAATGTATTGGGGGGGGGGCTCAGAGGGAGAGTGGATGAGTCAGGTGTCAGACCTGAGCCAACTCTCCCTGTTAATCGGGAAGAGCAGTTGCAGTGGGAGAGGCTGCATCACTTGGAGAATTGGACATGGGAGGAGGAACTGGACGGAAAAGGACCCTGGGCTCAGCCTGGAGAATATCGCCGTCCCAAGGAAGAACTAGAGGCGGCTAAAGCGGAGAGGCGCTGGTATGAAGAGGCAGCACGGCGACGCGGATGGAAGCCTGAGAGTCGGCCCCAAAAATGTATTGGGGGGGGGGGGCTTACAGGGAGTATGGCTATGCCAGGTAGGAGACCTGCGCAAACTCCCTGTGCTTACCGGGGGGCTAAAGAGACCGGGCAGGCACCGTGTTATGCTAGTGAGCGCACGGTGTCTCCAGTGCGGGTGCATAGCCCGGTACGGTTCATACCAGCCCTTCGTATTGGCCGGGCTAGAGTGGGCATCGAGCCAGGTAAGCTTGGGCAGGCTCGGTGCTCAAGAGCTCCAGTGCGCCTGCACGGTCCGGTCTATCCAGAGCCACCTCCACACACCAGTCCTCCGGTAGCAGCTCCCCGCACCAGGCTTCCTGTGCGTGTCCTCGCTCCAGTATCACCAGTGCCAGCACCACGCATCAGGCCTACAGTGCACCTCGCCTCTCCAGCGCTGTCGGAGCCTTTCTCCTCTCCTGCGCTACCGGAGTCTCCTGTCTGTTCATCACAGCAAGAGCCATCCTTCTCTCTAGCGCTGTCGGAGTCTCCCGCCTGTTCAGCGCAGCCAGCGCTTTCCTCCTCTCCTGCGCTGCTGGAGTCTCCCGCCTGTTTAGCGCAGCCAGAGCCTTTCTCCTCTCCTGCGCTGCTGGAGTCTCCCGCCTGTTTAGCGCAGCCAGAGCCTTTCTCCTCTCCTGCGCTGTTGGAGTCTCCCGCCTGTTCAGCGCTTCCAGAGCCTTCCTCCTCTACAGCGCTGCCGGAGCCTCCTGCCTGCATGAAGCAGCCTGAGCTGCCAGTCTGCAGGGAGCTGTCAGTCTGCAGGGAGCTGTCAGTCTGCAGGGAGCTGTCAGTCTGCAAGGAGCAGTCAGAGCTGTCAGTCTGCATGAATCAGTCAGAGCTGCCAGTCTGCAAGGAGCTGCCAGTCTGCAGGGAGCTGTCAGTCTGCAAGGAGCTGTCAGTCTGCAAGGAGCTGCCAGTCTGCAGGGTGCTGTCAGCCTGCATGGAGCAGTCAGAGCTGTCAGTCTGCATGAAGCAGCCAGAGCTGCCAGTCTGCAAGGAGCTGTCAGTCTGCAAGGAGCTGTCAGCCTGCATGGAGCAGTCAGAGCTGTCAGTCTGCAAGGAGCTGTCAGTCTGCAGGGAGCTGTCAGCCTGCATGGAGCAGTCAGAGCTGTCAGTCTGCAAAGAGCTGTCAGTCTGCAAGGAGCTGTCAGTCTGCAAGGAGCTGCCAGTCTGCAGGGTGCTGTCAGCCTGCATGGAGCAGTCAGAGCTGTCAGTCTGCATGAAGCAGCCAGAGCTGTCAGTCTGCAAAGAGCTGCCAGTCTGCAAGGAGCTGTCAGTCTGCAAGGAGCTGTCAGCCTGCATGGAGCAGTCAGAGCTGTCAGTCTGCAAGGAGCTGCCAGTCTGCAGGGAGCTGTCAGTCTGCAAGGAGCTGTCAGTCTGCAAGGAGCTGCCAGTCTGCAGGGTGCTGTCAGCCTGCATGGAGCAGTCAGAGCTGTCAGTCTGCATGAAGCAGCCAGAGATGTCAGTCTGCATAGAGCAGCTAGATTCGCCAGTCAGCCATGATCTTCTAGATCTGCCAGTCAACCAGATTCTTCCAGATCAGCCTGTCAACCAGAATCTTCCAGATCTGCTAGTCAACCAGAATCTTCCAGATCTGCTAGTCAACCAGAATCTTCCAGATCCGCCAGCCAGGATCTCCTGGAGCCTACTACCTACCTGAGCTTCATCTCAGTACTGGGCTTCCTCTCAGTACTGGGCTTCCTCTCAGTACTGGGCTTCCTCTCAGTACTGGGCTTCCCCTCAGTTCCGGGCTGCCCCTCAGTTCCGGGCTGCCCCTCAGTTCCGGGCTGCCCCTCAGTCCCTAGCTGCCCCTCAGTCCCGAGCTGCCCCTCAGTCCCGAGCTGCCCCTCAGTCCCGAGCTGCCCCTCAGTCCCGAGCTGTCCCTCAGTCCCGAGATGCCCCTCAGTCACGAGCTGCTCCTCAGTTCTGTGAGGTTCTGGGTGAGGACTATTAGGCCATGGTCGGCGGCGAGGGTGGATTATCCCAGGACGCGAAGGGGAGGAACTAGGACATTAATGAAGTGGGGTCCACGTCCCGAGCCGGAGCCGCCACCATGGAAAGACGCCCACCCGGACCCTCCCTATGGTTTTGAGGTGCGTCCGGGAGTCCGCACCTTGGGGGGGGGGGGGTTCTGTCACGCCTTGGTCTTAGTATTTTGTGTTGTCTTTAATTATTTGTTCAGGCCAGGGTGTGACATGGGTTTGTTGTGTTGCCGTATTGGGGGTTTTGTAGGCATTGGGATTGTGGTTGATTAGGGGTGTGTCTAGTGTAGGCTTGGCTGCCTGAGGCGGTTCTCGATCGGAGTCAGGTGATTCTCGTTGTCTCGGATTGGGAACCGTATTTAGGTAGCCTGAGTTTCACTTTGTATTTCGTGGGTGATTGTTCCTGTCTCTGTGTAGGTTCACCAGATAGGCTGTAATTAGGTTTCACGTTCCGTTTGTTGTTTTGTCTTTTTGTATAGTTATTTCATGTGTCACTTTTCCATTAAAGTCATGAGTAACCACCACGCTGCATTTCGGTCCGACTCTCTTTCAACAAACGAAGAACGCCGTTACACTATGGCTGCTCTAGGGACAGTGACACTATTATACAGTGACCTTTTATTTTTTATTTTTTTATTTTTTATTTAACCTTTATTTAACCAGGTAGGCTAGTTGAGAACAAGTTCTCATTTGCAACTGCGACCTGGCCAAGATAAAGCATAGCAGTGTGAACAGACAACACAGAGTTACACATGGAGTAAACAATTAACAAGTCAATAACACAGTAGAAAAAAAGGGGAGTTTATATACATTGTGTGCAAAAAGGCCTGAGGAGGTAGGCGAATAATTACAATTTTGCAGATTGATAGTGAAAATCTGCACACACCTTGCACAGTATTCACATTTTGCTGCCTTAAAGTGACACTCCGGAACTTTTGTATAATTTCAGCCAGTAGTTTTGAAAACGGTGCTCACAAACCAAAACAGGTCCCGTTTTTTAGTGTACTACTACTGTATGTCATTCAGTTCTGTACTACATCATTGACTTTCGTATTATGATGTTACTTCCTGACCCTAAAATGTATGGGGGAGCAATTCGTATGATACGAATCCAATTCATACAATATGTTACGAAAGTGTTGTGCTTAAAATCCCCAACTGCATTTTTAAAGTTGAATAAAAAAATGGATTCAAGTAGATCTACAGAACCTACTCATTGTCAAAGTGAAAGAAAATGATAGAAAATGTTACAAATGATAATTATTTTCAAGTATTGTGGTTGGCAGCATTATGTTATGGGTATGCTTGTCATCGGCAGGGACTGAAGAGTTTGTCAGGATCAAAATAAATATGGAAGGAGCAAAGCACAGCTAAAAAGTTAGAGGAGAACTCTCCTTAGTCTTCTGAAAACCTAGCCCTAGGATAGAATTTTATTTTTCAGCGGGACAATTGCACACATTTTTATGACAAAGACACATCAGAATGTCTATCCAAGAGGCGGTGGGTGTTCCTGAATGGTCTAGTCTCAGTCCTGACTTAAATCTGCTTTAAAATCAAAGACAAGGTTTGAATATTGCTGTCCATCAATGATACCCAACCAAATTTACTGAGCTTGAGCAATTCATTTTGGATATACTGTATGTTTCCCTAAGAGCGGTGCAAGGTTGGAAGAATCGTATTCAACATTTTTCACATCAGTAATAGCTGCCAAAGGCACTTAAATCAAGTATTAAATATGGGGTGTGAAGATATACACAATCAATACATCTTCAATTTAATCCCTTGTTAGATTTCATTTCAAGACAGAAGAATGTGAACACTGTTCCAGGGGTAGGTAGACGTTCCACTAGGCACTGTATGTGGGACAGTCTAAATGTTACCCACATCACAAGGTCAGTTTTTGTTCATCCCTCTTTGTATAGAGAAGAGTAGAGTGGGTGCCAAGAATCCATGACTCACTCGACTAAGGCTTCCAGTGTCATCACAGCCTCACCCAACAGTTTATCATCACACTCAGTGCTATAAAATTACTTTCCCTAAAGAGAATGATACATGGCGAGCTGTAAACCAAGGACCCTAGTTGAGTGGACACTACTGGACAGTATTCAGCAGTATGGACATGAGAGAGTGTGAACAACTGGTGACTGCATGTCCTCATGCAGCGTTTCGCAAAGGTTGGGTTTTCCCAATGGTAGGTCGGGACTCACTGATAACTTTTGGGTCCTACTGTGGTTCGAGATTTGTTTTTGCATATTTTACTTTCGGTTTCGTGCACCAGCTTTAAACAGCTTAAACAACAATAATTTTGGTTATGGAAAAGATATTTCACAGCAGCTAAGGTGGTTAAATGATTCTCTACACTATACTAGCTAATTTGGTCACAAACTGAAATTAGGCTAACTATTAGAGTTTTAGCAACAAGGAAATGCCAGAGCGATTTGTGTACTATAGTGCAACTTTAAAAATGTTGCAAGACTTTTAATAACACTGTTAGCTTGGATGAACTGTTTGGAACTCCAAGCACAGATAGGACAAACAGAAGCACTCATTAAGATCAGGTTGGCCAATTAGACAGGGGGGCGCAGCTAACACACCTGAACACACTTAACAAGATAGGATGGAGATGGTTTTGTTGACACTGAGAACAGAATGTATATCTTTTTCAATAACATTCTTAGAATGGTCTTTGAACATTCATGTTTACTTGTGGTTTTTATGAAACTTTTCTTAATGTTCTGAGAACATAACTTTCAATAGATCAAGGAGGAAACCTGAAGAAAACATTATTCTGAAGTACTGAAATTCTCTCAGAAGAACGTTGTTTCTTAACATTTTCTGAACGTTCTGAGAACATTACTTTAAATAGGAAACATGTAGGAAACGTTATGTTGAAGCATTTAGAATATCACAGAAGAACATTGTTTCTTAACACTTTCTGAACTATTTGAGAACATTCCTAATGTCAAACCAGTTGGAGATCTTTACTAGAACATTACCAAAAATGTAATTAAATGTAACCATGTTTGAACTTTTGTGAAACATTCTGTTAAAGTAATGAAATACCAAGAAAATAACATTATTTTGTCAAGTTCCTTAAATGTGCTGAGAACGTTCCCAAGCCAAGCAACTATCCTGCACCATTCCCAGAACGTTGTGGGAAGGTTGTATGCAAAATAACCATAGGACAACCACACTCTCACCATTCTCTAAGAAACATATGGTTCTCAGAACGTTATGTGCTCGCTGGGTGACTACGTGGATCCTCATTTCTTGAGAACATCTTCTATTGGATCACCACCCCTGAGGCTGTAAAGCTATGTGTACACATTGTGGTGACAACCCATTACTCAAGATCCTGATCAGCTGAAGGGCTCGGCTAGAACAAGAACCTGCACACCCCGTAACTCTCTAGATCTATGGTTTGGACCTCTGTTGTAGATGCATGAAACATGCATGAGAGCATCAGCTGGTCCAGATGACTGTGATCATGCTCTCCGCAGCCGATGTGAGTAAGACCTTTAAAACAGGTCAACATTCACAAGGCCGCTGGGCCAGATGGATTACCAGGACGTGTACTCAGAGTATGCACTGACCAACTGGCAAGTGTCTTCACTGAAATGTTCAACATCCAAAACCTAGGAAGAAACCTAGAGAGGAACCAGGCTATGAGGGGTGGCCAGTCCTCTTCTGGCTGTGCCGGGTGGAGATTATAACAGAACATGGCCAAAAATGTTCAAATGTATGGTTATTATTGGCATTGGCATTGACCGTGACCTTTCCCCTTTGATGAGGTCATCATCCAGAGTCAGATCTGTACAAGGCCACATGTTGAGTGGGCTGTATCGCTTTGCTGTATTTTGTACGGTTTGTACATGGCTGTACACCTTTTTTTTCCCAGGTTGAAAATAAAGGAAAGTATTAAAGAAATGTGTGTGGGCATCCACTCTCTAATGCCGTATTCAATGCAGTGGTTTGACTTCTCTTCTCTCTCAAATGAAAGTAAATGATTCTTTTGATGTTCTTGCATTCAATTGGGTGAGTCATTGCAGAACATTTGGAGGCCCTTTGGATTTCCTTGAAATAAGCCACATTTCAAAACATGTGAAAGCACCAAGCTAGAATTAAGCAATATACAGTGCCTTGCGAAAGTATTCGGCCCCCTTGAACTGTAATTAAAACTGTAATTTTTTGTGAAGAATCAACAACAAGTGGGACACAATCATGAAGTGGAACGACATTTATTATATATTTCAAACTTTTTTAACAATTCAAAAACTGAAAAATTGGGCGTGCAAAATTATTCAGCCCCTTTACTTTCAGTGCAGCAAACTCTCTCCAGAAGTTCAGTGAGGATCTCTGAATGATCCAATGTTGACCTAAATGACTAATGATGATGACTAATGATGATAAATACAATCCACCGCTACAAAGTATTAACTTAAGGGGGTTGAATAATTTTGCACGCCCAATTTTTCAGTTTTTGATTTGTTAAAAAAGTTTGAAATATCCAATAAATGTCGTTCCACTTCATGATTGTGTCCCACTTGTTGTTGATTCTTCACAAAAAAATACAGTTTTATATCTTTATGTTTGAAGCCTGAAATGTGGCAAAAGGTCGCAAAGTTCAAGGGGGCCGAATACTTTTTAATAGTATGCACTGACCAACTGGCAAGTGTCTTCACTGAAATGTTCAACATCCAAAACCTAGGAAGAAACCTAGAGAGGAACCAGGCTATGAGGGGTGGCCAGTCCTCTTCTGGCTGTGCCGGGTGGAGATTATAACAGAACATGGCCAAAAATGTTCAAATGTTCATAAATTACCAGCATGGTCAAATAATAGTAATCACAGTGAACAGGTCAAGGTTCCATAGCCGCAGGCAGAACAGTTGAAACCGGAGCAGCAGCACGACCAGGTGGACTGGGGACAACAAGGAGTCATCATGCCAGGTAGTCCTGAGGCATGGTCCTAGGACTCAGGTCCCCCGAGAGAGAGAGAGAGAGAGAGAGAGAGAGAGAGAGAGAGAAAGAAAGAAAGATAGTGAGAAGGCAGGATATAACCCCACCCACTTTGCCAAAGCACAGACCCCACACCACTAGAGGGACATCTTCAACCACCAACTTACCATCCTGAGACAATGCCGAGTATAGCCCACAAAGATCTCCTCCATGGCACAACCCAAGGGGGGAGGCACCAACCCAGACAGGAAGACCATTTTCAGTGATTCAACCCACTCAAGTGACGCACCCCTCCTAGGGACGGCATGGAAGAGCACCAGTAAGCCAGTGACTCAGACCCTGTAATAGGGTTAGAGGCAGAAAATCCCAGTGGAGAGAGGGGAACCGGCCAGGCAGAGACAGAGTAACAGAGTAGTTGCAGTAGCAGTACCCTTATCTGCATCAATATGAACAATATCATACAGTTATAAGGGAGACTCATGTAAGTGTATTCCACTTGGTTCATTGTACTAGAGAACATGACAAACTTATTTATAGCCAGGGAAATAATTGGGGACTTTTCTATACATTTATATCTGATATTAGTTGTGATTGAATAGGGCCAGTAGTGTTATTATAAAAAGCAAATCAACAACATCCATTTTGTTTGTGAAAACCAGCCTCAGTGGAAAAGTGCTTATTGTGTGGACACTGTATAAATAATGACATTGAATATGTATTGTACTTACCTGCAGTATAGTATAATTGCTATTCATGTGTGCATGGTTATTATTGGCATTGGCATTGACCGTGACCTTTCCCCTTTGATGAGGTCATCATCCAGAGTCAGATCTGTACAAGGCCACATGTTGAGTGGGCTGTATCGCTTTGCTGTATTTTGTACGGTTTGTACATGGCTGTACACCTTTTTTTTCCCAGGTTGAAAATAAAGGAAAGTATTAAAGAAATGTGTGTGGGCATCCACTCTCTAATGCCGTATTCAATGCAGTGGTTTGACTTCTCTTTTCTCTCAAATGAAAGTAAATGATTCTTTTGATGTTCTTGCATTCAATTGGGTGAGTCATTGCAGAACATTTGGAGGCCCTTTGGATTTCCTTGAAATAAGCCACATTTCAAAACATGTGAAAGCACCAAGCTAGAATTAAGCAATATACAGTGCCTTGCGAAAGTATTCGGCCCCCTTGAACTGTAATTAAAACTGTAATTTTTTGTGAAGAATCAACAACAAGTGGGACACAATCATGAAGTGGAACGACATTTATTATATATTTCAAACTTTTTTAACAAATCAAAAACTGAAAAATTGGGCGTGCAAAATTATTCAGCCCCTTTACTTTCAGTGCAGCAAACTCTCTCCAGAAGTTCAGTGAGGATCTCTGAATGACCCAATGTTGACCTAAATGACTAATGATGATAAATACAATCCACCTGTGTGAAATCAAATGCACCTGCACTGTGATAGTCTCAGAGGTCTGTTAAAAGCGCAGAGAGCATCATGAAGAACAAGGAACACACCAGGCAGGTCCGAGATACTGTTGTGAAGAAGTTTAAAGCCGGATTTGGATACAAAAAGATTTCCCAAGCTTTAAACATCCCAAGGAGCACTGTGCAAGCGATAATATTGAAATGGAAGGAGTATCAGACCACTGCAAATCTACCAAGACCTGGCCGTCCCTCTAAACTTTCAGCTCATACAAGGAGAAGATTGATCAGAGATGCAGCCAAGAGGCCCATGATCACTCTGGATGAACTGCAGAGATCTACAGCTGAGGTGGGAGACTCTGTCCATAGGACAACAATCAGTCGTATATTGCACAAATCTGGCCTTTATGGAAGAGTGGCAAGAAGAAAGCCATTTCTTAAAGATATCCATAAAAAGTGTTGTTTAAAGTTTGCCACAAGCCACCTGGGAGACACACCAAACATGTGGAAGAAGGTGCTCTGGTCAGATGAAACCAAAATTGAACTTTTTGGCAACAATGCAAAACGTAATGTTTGGCGTAAAAGCAACACAGCTCATCACCCTGAACACACCATCCCCACTGTCAAACATGGTGGTGGCAGCATCATGGTTTGGGCCTGCTTTTCTTCAGCAGGGACAGGGAAGATGGTTAAAATTGATGGGAAGATGGATGGAGCCAAATACAGGACCATTCTGGAAGAAAACCTGATGGAGTCTGCAAAAGACCTGAGACTGGGACGGAGATTTGTCTTCCAACAAGACAATGATCCAAAACATAAAGCAAAATCTACAATGGAATGGTTCAAAAATAAACATATCCAGGTGTTAGAATGGTCAAGTCAAAGTCCAGACCTGAATCCAATCGAGAATCTGTGGAAAGAACTGAAAACTGCTGTTCACAAATGCTCTCCATCCAACCTCACTGAGCTCGAGCTGTTTTGCAAGGAGGAATGGGAAAAAATTTCAGTCTCTCGATGTGCAAAACTGATAGAGACATACCCCAAGCGACTTACAGCTGTAATCGCAGCAAAAGGTGACGCTACAAAGTATTAACTTAAGGGGGCTGAATAATTTTGCACGCCCAATTTTTCAGTTTTTGATTTGTTAAAAAAGTTTGAAATATCCAATAAATGTCGTTCCACTTCATGATTGTGTCCCACTTGTTGTTGATTCTTCACAAAAAAATACAGTTTTATATCTTTATGTTTGAAGCCTGAAATGTGGCAAAAGGTCGCAAAGTTCAAGGGGGCCGAATACTTTCGCAAGGCACTGTAAATGCTAACAGATTTATCATTTATGCATTTCACAATTTCTCCTTTCTTGCTCGCATTGCATGCGAGAGTAAATGCTGTTAAATTAATGAGCAGGACACTAGGGATAAATGTCATAGAATATAGCCAGCTTTAGTAAGAATACGAAGATAAATAACAATAAAGAAATACTGTATGCACATCAATACAAAAGTATTAATTCACAATTCAAAATAATAAATGGCCTATTGGTTTCAATATAGAAATACCTTGAGCAAAATTCTATATTTGACCCAGGTCAATTAATAACCTAATAATTATAAACAAGTACCATAACATATGTATATTAGAGCATCTTCCCAGAAACTCAATATGACTGTACAGTTAGGAGGATCGGTTCACATGGATAGTCTTCACTTCACTAGTGAAATAATATAATTACATTAAGAAAACAAATTAGGCACATTTGGGCAGTCTTAAGACAATATTTTGAACAGAAATGCAATGGTGCATTGGATAAGACTAAAACTTTTCACATACACTGCTGCGATCTAGTGGCCAATATCTAGATTGCGCCTAGGCTGGAATAATACATTATTAAAATACTTATTTTCCACCATAATTTGCAAATAAATTCATTAAAAATCCTACAATGTAAGTTTTTGTCTGTCATAGTCTGTCATAGTTAAAGTGTACCTATGATGAAAATTACAGGCCTCTCTCATCTTTTTAAGTGGGAGAACTTGCACAATTGGTGGCTGACTAAATACTTTTTTTGCCCCACTGTATATATCCAAATGTGCAAATTGTCCAAACAGATCCCCCAATGTAGATGGATTATTTTAAATATGTTATTGGACAATAAACAGATATGGCTTATTAACCTATACGGTCTGAATAATGATGATCCAAGCTTCTTTAAACATATGTATAAGAATTTATCAACTCTACAAGCAACACTAGACTCTATTATTATGGTGGGAGATTTGACTACGGTTTAAAATACCTCTATGGACCGTAAAGGAAATCACACTACAAACTATCACCCTCAGGCACTTAAGGAAACCATGAATGTCATGGATATATTGAGGTTAGTGGATTTATGGAGGCTTAAATACCCTGACCTAGTGAGATATACATGGGGGAGGCTTAATCAAGCTAGTCGCATTGACTACTTTCTTATGTCATTCTCTCTGGCACCAAAAGTTTTAAAAGTGTTGATAGGGGACAGAATGCGGTCGGATCATCACATAATTGGCATATATATTACTCTTACAGAATTTCCACGTGGGCAAGGACATTAGACATTTAATCAAAGCCTACTGAATGATAACTGGTTTATAACTAGGACAGAATCATTTTTAATCTACTTTTTCTGACATAACATAGGAACAGCAGATGCCCTTATTCTATCGGACACTTTAAAATGTGCCATTAGAGGTCATGCAACTCTATAAAACAAAAGGACTTTAGATCAAAAGAGTCCATATTAACAAAGGAAATTGAAGGACTAACAGTACAGTTAGATAGCAATAAAAGCTGTACCATAGAGGCACAGAATAAGTTAGAGGAAAAGAAAAAGAAATTGAGGAACTTCTTCAAGAAAGATCCAGTGTAATATATTATAAAAATAAAGCGAACTGGATGGAATATGGGCAAAAATGCCGAAAAGTATTTTTCAATCTTCAACATAGAAATGCTACCAAAACCCTCCAAAAATGTATCGAAACCTGTTACAAAAGATGGAGTCAAGCATGATTCACCAAATTATATTTTGAAAGAGGAAGTAAAGTACTTTAAGAATATGTTTTCATTTCAGGCTCCTCCATCTCCACTAACTGAAAGTAATTGTATGGATTGTTTTCACATTAATAATGCAAAATGAACATCTGTACAGAAAGACTCATGTGAAGGCCAAATTACAGAGGAGGAACTTCTTGATGCAATTAAAGCCTTTAAGGATGGGAAACTCCAGGGCTGGATGTCATACCAGTGGAAGTATACCAAACATTTTTGATATACTCAGAGGACCATTATTAGCATGTTTTAACCACTCCTACATAGAAACTAGATTACCGGACATGCAACAAGAAGGTCTGATATCATTATTACTGAAACAGGATCCAAGTGTTATATATAAAGATACAGCCCATTAAATAAATTGGAGGTCTCGTACACTTCAGTGTTGTGATGCAAAAATTCTAGAAAAATGCTTGGCGCATAGAATTAAAAAGGTATTGTCAGATATTATTCATCCTAATTAGACAGGTTTTCTTTTTTACTTGGAGACAAGTACTGGAAACAATACAATACTATGAAATATCGAGGAAACCAGGCCTGGTGTTCACAGCTGATTTTGAATAAGGCTTTTGATAAAGTACGACTGGAGTTTATATATAAATGCCTAGAATATTTCAATTTTGGAGAATCTCTTATAAAATGGGTTAAAGTTATGTATAGTAACCCTAGCTGTAAAATAGTAAATAATGGCTACATCTCAGAAATAGAAAATAAGACAAGGTTGTCCACTATCGGCATATCTATTTATTATTGCAATCAAAATGTTAGCTGTTAAAATGAGATCCAACAATAATATTAATGGATTCAAAATCCGTGACTTAAAAACTAAGGTGTCATTGTACACTGATGATTCATGTTTCCTTTTAAAACCACAATTAGAATCTCTCCACGACCTCATAGAGGATCTAGATACTTTTGCTATCCTCTCCGGATTAAAACCAAATTATGATAAGTGTCCAATAAGGGTCCAATAGTACGTATTGGATCACTAAAAAATGAAACTTTTACATTCTCGTGTAATTTACCAATAAAATGGTCTGACAGGGATGTGGACATACTCGGTGTACAAATCCCAATAGAAAGAAATTCTCACTCCAATACATTTTCATAGAAAGTTAGCAAAAATAGATAAGATCTTGCTACCATGGAAAGGAAAATACCTGTCTATTTATGGAAAAATCACCATGATTATGACTGATGCCTTTAGTGAGAGGTCTAATGCTTTAATATTTAATATTCATATTGGTTATATAAATAGGCCCTTTTAATTTTGTCTGGCTTGCCATTGCAAATCAAATTTTATATTTTTATATAAAATTTAAAAAGCAGGTCACTAGGTGTCACTAAGCAAATAGGTAAACTGTGATATGACTAAAGAGTTAATCATGGTGATTTTTCCACAAATGGTAGCAAGATCTTTTCTATTTTTGCTAACTTTCTAAGTTATACTTAAATCCAAAATGGTTCGCTAGTAAATTATTAAGAATGTCTCACCCCATGTTCAAGAATGGCCTTTTTCCCTTTATTCAGATTACACCTGCTCACTTTCAGTTATTTGAAAACAAAATTGTCTCCAAAATATAGTTATTTTTTAAACAAGCCCTAGAAAGTTGTTTGCAATTTCAGTTTAATCCACCTGAAAAGACAGAACAAATAATACAACAAATATTGTCGTTAATCTAAAATATACTATTTGATAAAAACCTTATTTTTCCGATATTTTTGTAAATTATATCATAAATAGGACCGGCGGAGTTATGTCACACATGCAGCTAACACAGACATATGGAAATGCATACACTTATGGAGTCATTAAAACTAGTTTTTCAACCACTCCACAAATTTCTTGTTAACAAACTATAGTTTTGGCAAGTCGGTTAGGACATCTACTTTGCTCATGACACAAGTCATTTTTCCAACGACTGTTTACAGACAGATTATTTCACTTATAATTCACTGTATCACAATTCCAGTGGGTCAGAAGTTTACGACACTAAGTTGACTGCGCCTTTAAACAGCTTGAAAAATACCAGAAAATGATGTCATGACTTTAGAAGCTTCTAAAAGGCTAATTGACATCATTTGAGTCAATTGGAGGTGTACCTGTGGATGTATTTCATTGCCTACCTTCAAACTCAGTGCCTCTTTCCTTGACATCATGATAAAATCAAAAGAAATCAGCCAACACCGCAGAAAAAGAATTGTAGACCTCCACAAGTCGGATTTATCCTTGGGTGCAATTTCCAAATGCCTGAAGGTACCACGTCCATCTGTACAAACAATAGTACGCAAGTATAAACACCATGGGACCACGCAGCCGTCATACCGCTCAGGAAGGAGACGTGTTCTGTCTCCTAGAGATTAACTTACTTTGGTGCGAAAAGTGCAAATCAATCCCAGAACAACAGAAAATGACCTTGTGAAGATACTGGAGGAAACAGGTACAAAGTATCTATTTTCACAGTAAAACAAGTCCTATATCGATATAACCTGAAAGGCCGCTCAGCAAGGAAGAAGCCATTGCTCCAAAACTGCCATAAAAAAGCCAGACTACGGTTTACAACTGCACATGGGGACAAAGATCATACTTTTTGGACAAATGACCTCTGGTCTGATGAAACAAAAATAGAACTGTTTGGCCATAATGACCATCGTCATGTTTGGAGGAAAAAGGGGGATTCTTGAAAGCCGAAGAACACCATCCCAACCGTGAAGCACGGGGATGGCAGCATCATGTTGTGCGGGTGCTTTCCTGCAGGAGGGACTGGTGCAATTCACAAAATAGATGGCATTCATGAGGAGGAAAATTATGTGGATATATTGAAGAAACATCTCCAAACATCAGTCAGGAAGTTAAAGCTTGGTCGCAAATGGGTCTTCCAAATGGCCAATGACCCCAAGCATACTTCCAAAGTTGTGGCAAAATGGCTTAAGGACAACAAAGTCAAGGTATTGGAGTGTCCATCACAAAGCCCTGACCTCAATCATATAGAAAAGTTGTGGACAGAACTGAAAAAGCTTGCGCAAGCAAGGAGGCCGACAAACCTGACTCAGTTACACCAGCTCTGTCAGGAGGAATGGACCAACATTCACCTAACTTATTGTGGGAAGCTTGTGGAAGGCTACCCGAAACGTTTGCCCCAAGTTAAACAATTTAAAGGCAATGCTACCATATACTAATTGAATGTATGTAAACTTCTGACCCACTGGGAATGTGATTAAAGAAATGAAAGCTGAAATAAATAATTCTCTCTACCATTATTCTGACATTTCACATTCTTAAAACAAAGTAGTGATCCTAACTGACCTAAGACAGGGAATTTTTACTACGATTAAATGTAAGCAATTGTGAAAAACCGAGTTTAATGTATTTGGCTAAAGTGTATGTAAACTTCCAACTTCAACTGTAAGTACCTTGGTACATAAGGCCCAGTCAGATGGTAAAGTACATTGGTACATAAGGCCCAGTCAGATGGTAAAGCACATTGGTACATAAGGCCCAGTCAGACGATAAAGTACATTGGTACATAAGGCCCAGTCAGATGGTAAAGCACATTGGTACATAAGTCCCAGTCAGATGGTAAAGTACATTGGTACATAAGGCTCAGTCGGATGGTAAAGTACCTTGGTACATAAGGCTCAGTCAGATGGTAAAGTACCTTGGTGCATACGGCCTAGTCAGATGGTAAAGTACCTTGGTGCATACGGCCTAGTCAAGTAGTAAGAATGGAGCATTGTTTTGTTTCTTGCATTACCTCTTTTGACTAAAAGTGTCCTTCTGCCTTTTGCAGCAGGGTGTCAGCTCTCAGGGCCATGTAGTACTCCAGGCACGTTGACGGATGTTTTTTAATTAGTATTTTTTGCAATTAATTGTTATTTATGTAATACTATGTAACTTTTGAATTTTTATTCAGATATGCAAAGAGGGTTGAAAAAACATCAGAGAAAATGTGTAAATGTGAAGTAGTGTACTTTGTCCACTAGTTAAATGTGAATGTGAAGTAGTGTACTTTGTCCACTCTAGTTAGCGGATTCATTGTATTTCATTCGTCTTTGTCTGTTTTTGCCTCGACTGAAATAATATGTTTTTCTGATTCAGGGGCCCCATTGTAAAGTATGAAAACAATGTTCATTGTGCAACGTTCCCATTAGCCACAATGTACTCCAAAGGGAAACACTATTTCCACGCATGTGATGGAAAGCAACACTTATGAGGAAGTGTGGTGCGGTTAAGATTAATAACATTTCCCCAGTTTGTAGTGAGAAAATACATTTTGACGTTATTCCCCTTCTTCTTACCCCTTGGAGGGTAAAAAGGCAGAAACACTTGTTTATTTCAACTCGTCAGTCTACGTCACCGATGGTCTACTGCAGCAGACGAGAAGCGGCTCCAGGGGGCGCCAAATCACCAACCCCTGACAATTGAGGAGTGGTAAACACCACCTGGTCCGATGAATCCCGTTTTCTGTTGTGTCATGCTGATGACAGAGTCAGGATTTGGTGGCAACAGCATGAGTCCATGGCCCCATCCTGTCTTGTGTAAAAAGTACAGGCTGGTGGAGGTCGTGTAATGGTGTGGGGAAGGTTTTCCTGGTTAGGTCCTTTGATACCAATTGAGCAATGTTTGAACATCACACCTTGTAGAATCTATGCCCCAAATAATTCAGGCTGTTCTGAAGGCAAAGGTGAGGTCCGACCCGGTACTAGGTGGGTGTACCCAACCAACTGGCGACTGAGGGTATATTTATTTAGTGTACAAAACATTAGGAACACATGCTCGTTCCATGACATAGACCGCCCAAGTGAATCCAGGTCAAATCTATGATGACTTGTTGATGTCATCTATTAAATCCACTTCAATCAGTGTCAATGAAAGGAAGGAGACAGGTAAAAACATTATCTTTAAGCCTTGAGACGATTGAGACATGGAATGTGTATGTGTGCCATTCAAAGGGTGAATGGGCAAGACAAATGGTTTAAGTGGGGGTATGGTAGTAGGTGCCAGGCTCACCGGTTTGAGTGTGTCAAGAACTGCACCGCTGCTGAGTTTTTCATTCTCCGTGTGTATCAAGAATGGTCGACATGACACAACGATGGGAAGCATTGGAGTCAACAAGAGCCAGCATCCCTTTTGGAAAGCTGTTGTGGAAATTCAACACCAGGACACCTGAAGTCAATCTTAAAATGAATCACTCTTTATTATCAGCAAGCTGGAGAGGTTACAACAAACTCTGCACACCGTATAAGTCTATCAGAAGCTCCCTTCGGGCGGTCCCAGCAGTTGTCTTATATACGGGTATATGCAGATGAGTTATATTTGCATGATTTAGCATAATTAATTCATCACTACCGGTGGCTCGCACATGTGACTGACTAATACCTCACGAGGCTTTCTCTTCCTCCAAGTTGAGACCTTTAAACTGAGATACCTTGGTTGTTCCCATAGCAATATTCTGGACGGTAACAGTGAGGATTCCTCCATACACAATCAGTCAGTCACCTGCATGAACCTTCCCAATCAGTTATCAGAAAGTAGCATTGATTCGATACTTCTTAGCATTGATTTGATACATAAAACATAACATTTCCCTCACAATGCTTTCGACATATATACATATACAGTGGGGCAAAAAAGTATTTAGTCAGCCACCAATTGTGCAAGCCCAGCAACAGCCCCAAAACATCACTGCTCTAGAGGAGATCTGCATGGAGGAATGGGCCAAAATACCAGCAACAGTGTGTGAAAACCTTGTGAAGACTTACAGAAAACGTTTGACCTCTGTCATTGCCAACAAAGGGTATATAACAAAGTATTGAGATAAACTTTTGTTATTGACCAAATACTTATTTTCCACCATAATTTGCAAATAAATTCATTAAAACTCCTACAATGTGATTTTCTGGATTTTCTCATTTGTCTGTCATAGTTGAAGTGTACCTATGATGAAAATTACAGGCCTCTCTCATCTTTTTAAGTGGGAGAACTTGCACAATTGGTGGCTGACTAAATACTTTTTTGCCCCACTGTACATATAAGAAACATATACAGTATATATACAGTATATATACAGTATATATATATATATATACTGTATATGTATTTATTTTCCAGTCTCTGACATTGCTTGTTCTGAAATGTCTTAATTTGTCTTTTTTTTTTCTTCTTCTGAGTTATGTGTGTGTTGTTTTGTTGTTATATTGCTAGGTATTACTGCAATGTTGGAGCTAGAAACACAAGCATTTCGCTGCACCTGCAATAACATCTTCAAATCGGTGTACGTGACCAATACATTTTTATTTGAAGAATAAGTACACAGTTATGAGACACAATATGGCAACTACCAAGATAAGCATTTATCGCCCTCTAAAAATACAATTAAAAACGGTAGTGGATTCCTTGCCATTGACGTCATGTTTTTCATATGTGTGTATTGAAGCATGACTGAAGCCGAACTACAAGTAACTAGGATGTTTTTTGTTTGTCAACACCCTCCATTCGTGTTATGCATTGCATATCTTCTACAGGAACCAAAAAGTGGCACTGGGTGTCAGTAGTCCCCCCCCCCCCCAAAAAAAGTCTGATGTTTTAGATCTTTCAATGTCCTAGGACATCTGTTTTAAGGAGTCAGCTCTTTGCCACAATCCAAATTGAATGGAAAAGTGAATCGCTGTGTAATTTGTAGTGCTTGTCTTTTCCAATCACTTGGGGTTGAGACTTGTATGTACCTTTACAACCGATTGTGTTAGATGTGGACTTATCTTTACATTAGACTGAAACCATACTAGAGAGCATCTACTAAATGTTAAATGTATTACCTGTCAGGTAATTTTAATTGTATGTAATGTCTACATGTTAAAAGTTTCTTATGTCTTAATGTAAATTGTAATTGTTTGTAATGTATTTTTAGTTCTGTGTCATGGCGTCAGCAAATGGGGATCCTAATAAAAAAAATACAAAAATCGGCCAAACATTGATATTGAAGTGTAATGTACCTTTAATTGAATTTCCAATACAACAATTGAAATTAGCTCTATATTTTCAATTAGTTGATTTTCTTCTTTCATTTTTTTGTTGTTCACTTCCTGAATTGAAACGCAATTGACCTCTATCTTGTGATGAAAAGCTGTGTCTGCCTTCTTTAAACACTAGATGGCGACTGAAGCACAGTTACAGTGAGCTGCTTACAAGAGAACATAGTTCCCAAAATGTCAATGATCCCTATGTGTTTATATATATGCATTATGCTAATACAAAAGGAATGTTTATTATTCAGAAATGTTCAAATGATTTCCAAGGAAATACCGACAATCAGGAATAGAAAAACATTATTCAGAATGCTCTATTTAGAATTCGCTAGGGAAGGCGTTCACAAACATTCTGTGATAGCAAATTCATCAGGGACCCCCCTCGAGTGAGATAAAAAATAGCATACAAGGAGTTTTACTATGACTTCTGCAGTGCATGAGCCAAGTATCGGGGCCTGGGAAGGAACATTTAAAAGTTCCACATCTTTGCATTGAAGAGAACATTTTGCAAGTTCATTTCCTGCAATTCTACACATTTTGCCATGAGGCAGAGAGAAAAATGTGCAGTTTTAAAGCTAGAGTCCTTAATTGAAGCAATAACAAAGCGTGAACTGTTTGGGTAAAAAGCTGAGGGATGGGCCTGGTGAAATGTAACCACTCTCAGAATCATAGACAGAGCTATGGATACAGCTACTGACCAGCCATGATATCAAAATGACTGTTTTACCAATGTTTTGATGATATACGGTGTTTGTTTACATATACATTCATTGCAAACATTGGAGTAAAACAAGTTATTTTGGGGCACGACAGTTGAACTAAGCTCATGAGGCATTTAGAAGTTATATTTCTCATGAATCAATAGGTATATATATCATTAAATTCCATACCAAAAATGGATGTAGCAACTAAGGGTTTTTACTTTCAATTACAGTGTGTTTTGCACAATACAAGAACTCTATAGAAGAAGTAGGCTTACTCAGCTGAAAAATGTATAATTGGTGGAACACTGTGGATACCAATATCACTGTGAGTGTCCCAGGCCCATGTTGCCCAGGGTTAAGGACATAAACTGTAGATTCATATTATTACATTGTATTGTATTGCACCCTCTAAACTTATTCCACGGATCCCTTGGCCAAAATTAATAAAATTTGTTTGAAATAGTCATTCAAATGTACAATTAGGAAGAAAAAAAGAAATTATATTTTGAGATCTCACCATGGACCACCGGAAGTACCTCCGCAGACCCCTGGAGACCCCACTTTGAGAACCCCTGCTCTATCTGGCATACCTGTAGACTTCCAGTCATTGTGCTAACACTAGTTAGCATTGGCTTGTTAACTAACCATATTGGTCTCTGGATAGGCTACCAACATTCTCAACTCGGGAGCAATTTTAAAAAAATAAAAAATGTGGGATAGTGACTAGACATCCCCAATTTTCAGGGACAGTTCACGGTTTTGGTGGCCTGTCCCCGGCTAGATCTATCGCCGGAAATGTCCCTGACTTCCCCTCAGAACGTAAAAAAGGACTGTGGCTTGAGTGAATCGTTTTGAGCTGTTATTACCGGTATTGGCTTGCCATTCATGTTGTGCTTGATTCGGCCAGCTGAGGGGGCCACTCGCTCTAGTACAGGGCTCTCCTGTTCCTGAAGAGCTACCCTCCTGTAGGTTTTCGCTCTAACCCCAGTTGAAACTAACCTGATTCAGCTTATCAACCAGCTAAATATTAGAATCAGGTGGGCTAGATTAGGGTTGGAGTGAAAACCTACTGGATGGTATCTCTCCAGGAACAGGGTTGGAGTGAAAACCTACTGGATGGTAGCTCTCCAGGAACAGGGTTGGAGTGAAAACCTACTGGATGGTAGCTCTCCAGGAACAGGGATGGAGTTGAAAGCTACTGGATGGTAGCTCTCCAGGAACAGGGATGGAGTTGAAACCTACTGGATGGTAGCTCTCCAGGAACAGGGATTGAGTTGAAACCTACTGGATGGTAGCTCTCCAGGAACAGGGATGGAGTTGAAACATACTGGATGGTAGCTCTCCTGGAACAGGGATGGAGTTGAAACCTACTGGATGGTAGCTCTCCAGGAACAGGGCTCCAGGAACAATTTTGCTCTACTGATTGCACTCACACTCTAGAGTAGTTCTCAGGCTAGCCTAGACAGTTGAGTGAGTGTGAGAGAGCCAAAAGGTAATTGAGATGAAGCAATCCACCATATAAATTCAAGACCTGATGCCCTCTCATATCAAATCGAATTGTATTTGTCACATACACATGGTTAGCAGATGTTAATGCGAGTGTAGCAAAATTATTGTGCTTCTAGTTCCGACACTGCAGTAATATCTAACAATAATATCTAAGAGTGATATCTAAGTAATCTAACAGTTCCCCAACAACTACCTAATACACACAAGTCTAAAGGGGTGAAGGAGAATATGTACATGTAAGTATATGGATGAGCGATGGCGAAGGTGCAATAGATGGTATAAAATACAGTATTTACATGTGATATGAGTAATGAAAGATATGTAAACATTATTGAAGTGGCATTATTTAGAGTGCATTGTATAAAGTGGCCAGTGATTGGATCTCAATATAGGAAGCAGCCTGTGATATCACTGTGATAATGGGGTTTTACGTGTCTATTGCATGAAGAGGTTTTTCCTCAAAATGCTTTCATGCATAAAACATAAAACCCCTTTTAGCAATGGACTGTAATGTAGCCAGAGAAAGTCATTAAACCACTTCGCAGGGAAAGATTAAACTTTGTTTGACAGCACTTGGGTCTCTATAAACCTGGGGTGTGGCTGATAAGGCTCTGTGCTGTGACTTCTGTCTTCTGTCAAATCCTTCGCTGTGAAAGCAGACTATGCATTTATCAGTACTGGCTTCAGAAATTGGAGTCATACCCACTGCCACTCAGTCACTGTGAGTGTGCATGAATGTAACCCTGTGGAGGCACAGTTAGGAAGTGCTAGGGCAAGACAACTGGAGGAGAATAGCCACTGTCTAGGAAAAATAGTCAGTTCAGTTAAGTATTTAGCAAGATGGGCCCTGAGATGTCATGAGGAAGAACATTTTTACTTTTATCAGAATTTAAAAGACAAAAACAGAAGATGTCTTCGAAAAAGCCTCGCAAATATTACTTGAGCCCTCAAATACAACCAACACTGACTCATACTGATGTCGTGTCTTTGGCTATGCCGGATTAAGTGATATGACATGCTATTCTATAAAATAATTTCTCCGTAATTAATATCACCTGATTGAGCTAATCATGTAAATGTAATTAACTAGAGAGTCGGGCACCACAAAATAATATTTATAGAGCTGTTATCTTCCGAATAAACTCTTAAAGACCTAGTAATATTTTACATCAGTAGCAGTCAACATTAATCTTCATCTTACTTCAGTCACATAATCTGAAAGTTGTAAATTCTTGGTTATCTGCAAGAAGCCTGGCTAACAATTTGAATCAGCAATACAAAATTGGGTTAAATTATTTATTTACTAAATACCTAACTAATCACACAGAATTCACATACACACAATTAATCATAACTTGATTACAAATGATGTCATAAAGGAAAACGTTCCTAGCGGGCGGAACAGATATGACAGCTTGTTACACAAAGGAAAAGGGGCTGGGTTTGAGCGAAAGAGCCGGAAGACTGAGGAACAAAGGGAAGAGGCTGTGCTAACGGAAATACAGTATCTTATGCATTCAAAATTACAGCCCATTTGGAAAAGGAAAATGCAATAAATATTTACTCTGAGCTGCGCTTCAGTAGGTTGGTGGTAGATGGAAGACCGTGTTGCCAAACCAAGTCCTCTGTCCTTTGAAGAATGTCTCTGGTGGTCACTTGGATAAGTTGTAGTAACGTTGTTGTGTATTTGTATCCCATTTGTAGATGTGATACTCAGTCTGTTCCTTCCTAACCTGTGTTTGCAGCTGTGGTCGCTAACTCAACGGCTAGGAGGTACAGTGGGGCAAAAAAGTATTTAGTACTTTTTTAGTACTCCCACTTAAGAAGATGAGAGAGGCCTGTAATTTTCATCGTAGGTACCCTTCAACTATGACAGACAAAATGAGAATTGTTTTTCCAGAAAATCACATTGTAGGATTTTTTATTAATTAATTTGCAAATTATGGTGGAAAATAAGTGTTTGGTCAAAAACAAAAGTTTATCTCAATACTTTGTTATATACCCTTTGTTGGCAATGACAGTGTCTTCACAAGGTTGTCACACACTGTTGCTGGTATTTTGGCCCATTCCTCCATGCAGAGCTTCTCTAGAGCAGTGATGTTTTGGGGCTGTTGCTGGACAACACGGACTTTCAACTCCCTCCAAAGATGTTCTGTGGGGTTGAGATCTGGAGACTGGCTATTCCACTCCAGGACCTTGAAATGCTTCTTACAAAGCCACTCCTTCATTGCCCGGGAGGTGTGTTTGGGATCATTGTCATGCTGAAAGACCCAGCCACGTTTCATCTTCAATGCCCTTGCTGATGGAAGGAGATTTTCACTCAAAATCTTACGATACATGGCCCCATTCATTCTTTCCTTTACATGGATCAGTCGTCCTGGTCCCTTTGCAGAAAAACAGCCCCAAAGCATGATGTTTCCACCCCCATGCTTCACAGTAGGTATGGTGTTCTTTGGATGCAACTCAGCATTCTTTGTCCTCCAAACACGACGAGTTTAGTTTTTACCAAAAAGTTATATTTGGTTTCATCTGACCATATGACATTCTCCCAATCTTCTTCTGGATCATCCAAATGCTCTCTAGCAAACTTCAGACGGGCCTGGACATGTACTGGTTTAAGCAGGGGGACACGTCTGGCACTGCAGGATTTGAGTCCCTGGCGGAGTAGTGTGTTACTGATGGTAGGCTTTGTTACTTTGGTCCCAGCTCTCTGCAGGCCATTCACTAGGTCCCACCGTGTGGTTCTGGGATTTTTGCTCACCGTTCTTGTGATAATTTTGACCCCACGGGGTGAGATCTTGTGTGGAGCCCCAGATCGAGGAAGATTATCAGTGGTCTTGTATGTCTTCCATTTCCTAATAATTACTCCCACAGTTGATTTCTTCAAACCAAGCTGCTTACCTATTGCAGATTCAGTCTTCCCAGCCTGGTGCAGGTCTACAATTTTGTTTCTGGTGTCCTTTGACAGCTCTTTGGTCTTGGCCATAGTGGAGTTTGGAGTGTGACTGTTTGAGGTTGTGGACAGGTGTCTTTTATACTGATAACAAGTTCAAACAGGTGCCATTAATACAGGTAACGAGTGGAGGACAGAGGAGCCTCTTAAAGAAGATGTTACAGGTCTGTGAGAGCCAGAAATCTTGCTTGTTTGTAGGTGACCAAATACAAATACTGTCGTGAATAAGAGTTCAAAGTTCATACAATTCGCAACAAAAGCTCATGCTGATGTTGGCTTCGTTCTGTAGTTATTATCTGAACCATTCTGACATAGGACCGTCATCCTACCTCAACGGAACAGGAAGTTATGTTGTCGTCAAAGTTTTATATAGGTAGGGAGAAAAGGGGTGTGTTTCATAGTTTACAACCTCTGACTCTTCACGTGGGCGGGCCACTGAGTAGGCAGCAATATCTTATGAAAACCCACATCTCACATTTTAGAAGCTAAAATCACATTTCATCCCATCACAAATAATTTCATATTCAAACATTTAAATTGAACAACAATTCTTTATGAATCCGATAACTCTAATGTGTAGACTTTCCACTGTAGAGTTTATGTCATCTTATCATTGATGAGAATGTCTCAGATGACAACCGAACTGACATCATATTCATTAAGTACCACCGCATATGTTCAATTGTTCGGATTACCAGAATATAGTTCATTTCCCCCCACATTCTGACGTTCCCAGAATCTCTATGTTAACCAAGGGTTTTGCAACTGTAACCTCAGTAGGGTAGAGAGAGAGGAAAAAGGGGGGAAGAGGTATTTATGACTGTCATAAACCTAACCCCCGGGCCAACATCATGGCACTGATTTAGAATGGTTGTGATGGCTTTGTTGTGTACCGTCTACCTGGTTGGACAGTGGTTTTATAGTGGTGTAAGGCATGTAAGCCATTATCCTCTTGGCTGCTGTAGATAATGACTTCTCTATTAGCTGTACAATTAGCCGCTACACAGTAACTCAGCATCGGGATTAAAAACTATAATTAAATACATTCTGAGGGATCTGATAGCAGAAAAAGTATTTTATTAACATATGGTAAACAGATATGTTATTTTTTTCTTTAGTTTTACCACAGATTTCCTGCAATTCTACACATTTTCCCATGACTTATGCCATGTTAATATGATTTCTGAGTGAGTGACTAACAAAATCAATTGGGGCCCCCTGGAGGTCAGAGCCCCTGGGCGTGTACCCTGTGTGCCCGGTCGGTAATTCGGCCATGATTACTACAAGTTTAGATAGCTGGCTAGATTAACAAGACTAATTAACCAATCTACTTTTTTTCATCTGACATGGGCTAATTGAGTGACTGTCAGTGAGTGACAAATAACAAGAGGAAAACTGCTGCAATCAAGTTTAGAAATTGTACCTTGTGTATTCTATTATTCTAACAGTATGTAAAAGTTATTTTTTATTCCCCCCAAAATGACTGTCCTCATATGTAGCTACGGCCCTGAGTTGAACAGTTTCTCTCAGTACAGCTTCTTATGTAACTTACCAAATAACTACTCATTTGGTAATAGTTAAGAGGCTGCAGAGATCATTAAGGTTTGTCTGTAGAGGTTTGTGGTTTTATTTGGTCAAGTGGAAACCCTGGTACGGTTGCTTATGATAGCCCCCGTTTCCTCCTCTGAGGCAGAGAGAAGCATTATAGCGCCCTCCGCAGGCTCAAGACATGGCTCTGATCCACAATGAAGCAGAACAGACTAAACCATTATCGTTGTCTGTCTGCCACATCCACCAGAATAAACTTGACCATTTAAAAAGGGAAAAAAGGTGCACTGACTTTATGATCCTGCAGGTGGCAGTAGTAAGTCATGTTTCAGTACCAGTAGGGGGTTAGTGATGTTACGGCTGTTGAAGTACGGCTCCAAGCGAGGAGGCCACGCTCCCATGCATAAAGGACTAAACAACCACAACGGTCTGTCTACTTGGTTATACAGTGCCTTCAGAACGTGTTTGCACCCCTTCACTTGGACTAGTAACCGAAAGGTTGCAAGATCGAATCCCCGAGTTGACAAGGTAAATATCTGTCGTTCTGCCCCTGAACAAGGCAGTTAACCCACTGTTCCTAGGCCGTCATTGAAAATAAGAATTTGTTCTTTAACTGACTTGCCTGGTTAAATAAAGGTAAAAAAATTAATGAAAAAAGAATCCACATTTTGTTGTGTTATAGACTGAAATTAAGATAAAAGTGAGATTTTTTTTGCAACTGTCCTACACACAATACCCCATAATGTCAAAGTGGAATGATGTTTTTCTAAATCTTTACATATTAATTAAAAATGAAAAGCTGAAATGTCTTGAGTCAATAAGTATTCAAACCCTTTATTGTGGCAAGCGTAAATCATTTCAAGTGTAAAAATGTACTTAAAACTTTGTATGGCTGCAGGGGGCAGTATTGAGTAGCTTGGATGAAAAGGTGCCCAGAGTAAACTGCCTGCGTCTCAGTTCCAGTTGCAAATATATGCATATTATTATTAGTATTGGATAGAAAACACTCTGAAGTTTCTAAAACTGTTTGAATGATGTCTGTGAGTATAACAGAACTCATATGGCAGGCAAAAACCTGAGAAGAAATCCGAACAGGAACTGGGAAATCTGAGGTTGGTCGATTTTCAACCCAGCCCTTATTGAATACACAGTGGGATATTGGTTATGTTGCACTTCCTAAGGCTTCCACTAGATGTCAATCGTCTTTAGAAACTTGTTTGAGGATTCTACTGTGAAGTGGGACTGAATGAGAATGAGTCAGAGGTCTGCCAGCAGTCACCAGCAGGTCACGCACATTTCACATGAGAGGTATCTCCCGTTCCTTTGCTTTTCTGAAGACAAAGGAATTCTCCGGTTGGAATATTATTGAAGTTTTATGTTAAAAACATACTAAAGATTGATTCCATACATCATTTGACATGTTTCTACAGACAGTAATGGAACTTTTTGACTTTTCGTCTGCAACTAGGGACCGCGCTTCTTGACTTTGGATCTGTTAACCACACGTGCTAACAAAAGTAGCTCTTTGGACATAAATGATGGACATTATCGAACAAATCAAACATTTAATGTGGAACTGGGATTCCTGGGAGTGCATTCTGATGAAGATCATCAAAGGTAAGTGATTATTTATAATGTTATTTCTGATTTCTGTTGACTCCAACATGGAGGATATCTCTTTGTTTTCTGAACGCCGTACTCAGATTATTGTATGGTTTTCTTTTTCGGTAAAGCTTTTTTGAAATCTGACACAGCGGTTGCATTAAGGAGAAGTGTATCTATATTTCCATGTCTAACAATTGTATTTTCATCGACATTTATAATGAGTATTTCTGTAAAATGATGAGGCTCTCTGCAATATCACCGGATGTTTTTGGAACTAGTGAACATAACGCGCCAATGTATACTGAGATTTTTTTATATAAATATGCACTTTATCGAACAAAACATATATGTTTGATGAATTTGATGAAGATCATCAAAGGTTAGTGATTCATTTTATCTCTATTTGTGCTTTTTGTGACTCCTCTCTTTGGCTGGAAAAATGGCAGAATTTTTCTGTGACTTGGCAGTGACCTAACATAATCGTTTGTGGTGTTTTTGCTGTAAAGCCTATTTGAAATCGGACACTTTGGTGGGATTAACAACAATGTTACCTTTAAAATGGTATAAGATACATGTATGTTTGAGGAATTTTAATTATGAGATTTCTGTTGTTTGAATTTGGCGCTCTGCACTTTCACTGGCTGTTATCATATCAATCCCGTTAATTGGATGCAGCACTAAGAAGTTTTAACGAAATAAGTTGCATGTTTTAACATAATAAGTTGCATGGACTTTTTCCAAGGTCAAGAAATGTTCCAATATCTACTAATTACAGGTCCAAATCACCACTTTGTTCGAAGTCAATTTAGGCACTGCAGCCCAAGGCTTTGACCGACACTCTTCTCCTTTGCAGTGTATTATCACTCTATGCAGTACAGAGTGCATGCAAAATTATTTAGCTGTGGATTAATGTATCCCAGAAATACAGTCCTTTAAAGTGTTCCATTTCCTGCAATAAATACTCTTGACTGCATGAAGCAGACAAGGCCACAAAAAAATAAATGTTTGCTTACTTACTTATTGTGTTCTTTGTATTTCTTCTTGTTTCTTGTGTTTTTCCTAGTATTACATTTTTATAGATTTTTGCATTGTGGGGTTTTGAGTTAGCAAGAAAGGCATTTCACTTTACTTTTGCATGTGACCTTAAAACCTGAAGCTACACTGTAAGGGCATCAGTCATAATTTCATTGTGGAAAGTTTAAGGTTATAGATATGGCAAATGGCTCTTCAAAATGTTCCATTCATCTGTATGGAACGAACAACTACCCTCTGACAGTTTTTCATTATTGTCACGCCCTGACCATAGAGAGCCGTTTTATTTCTCTATTTGGTTAGGTCAGGGTGTGATTTGGGGTGGGCATTCTATGATGTCTATTTCTTTGTTTTGGCCGAGTATGGTTCCCAATCAGAGGCAGCTGTCTATCATTGTCTCTGATTGGGGATCATACTTAGGCAGCCCTTTTTCCCACTTTCTGTTGTGGGATCTTGTCTTTTTGTGTTGCATGTGTTTGCACTACTAGCTTTACGTTCGTTGAGTTGTTTATTGTTTTTTGGTGGAACGTTTATTATAAAAGGAAAATGTACACCTACAACGCTGCACCTTGGTCTCATTCCGACGAGGAACATTACAGAAGATCCCACCACCAACGGACCAAGCAGCATGGTCAGGAGGACCTGGGAGGAAATCCTGGAGGGAGCAGGACCCTGGACAAGGGTCGGGGAGTTTCGCCGTCCGAAGGAGGAGATGGAGGCAGCGAAAGTGGAACGGCAACCTTACGAGGAGTTATACCATCAAGCAAGCACGAGAGGCAGCCCCCCACTTTATTTTTTTTGGGGGGGGGGACACACGGGGAGATTGGCGGTGTCAGGGTTTAGACCTGAGCCAACTCCCTGTGCTTACCGTGGGGAGCGTGTGACTGGTCAGGCACTGTGTTATGCGGTGATGCGCTCGGTGTCTCCAATGAGCATTCACAGGCCGGTGCGCTCTGTGCCAGCGCCCCGCATTTGCCGGGTGGAAGTGGGCATCCAGCCAGGATGGGTTGTGCCAGCTCTACGCTCGAGACCTCCAGGGCGCCTCCATGGCCCAGTGTATCCAGTGCCTGTTCCATGCACACCAGGTTTCCAGTGCATCTCCCCAGTCCGGTGAGACCTGTTCCGGTTCCACGCACCAGGCCTCCAGTACGTCTCCTCAGTCCGGTGAGATCTGTTCCCGCTCCACGTACAAAGCCTCCAGTGATGATCCATGGCACAAAGCCTCCAGTGATGATCCATGGCCCAGAGCCTCCAGTGATAATCCATGGCACAAAGCCTCCAGTGATTATCCATGGCCCGGAGCCTGAAGTGAAAATCCAGGGCACGGAGCCTCCAGCGACGGTCCCCAGTCCGGAGCCTCCAGCGACGGTCCGCAATCCGGAGTCTCCAGCGACGGTCTGCAGTCCGGAGTCTCCAGCGACGGTCTGCAGTCCGGAGCCTCCAGCGGTGGTTCCCAGTTCAGAGCATCCGGCGATGATCCACGGTCCGGTTCCTCCGGCAAAGATTCACGGTCCGGAGTCTCCGGCGACGATCCACGGTCCGGTTCCACAGAAGCGGAGGGATCACCGTAGGGAGCGGGGGCTATGTCCCGAACCGGAGCAGCCACAGAGGGTAGATGCCCACCCGGACCCTCCCCTATAGGTTCAGGTTTGCTGCCGGGAGTCCGCACCTTTGGGTGGGGGGGTACTGTCCTTAGAGAGCAGTTTTATTTCTCTATTTGGTTAGGTCAGGGTGTGATTTGGGGTGGGCATTCTATGTTGTCTATTTCTTTGTTTTGGCCCGAGTATGGTTCCCAATCAGAGGCAGCTGTCTATCGTTGTCTCTGATTGGGGATCATACTTATGCAGCCCTTTTTTTCACTTTCTGTTGTGGGATCTTGTCTTTTTGTGTTCCATGTGTTTGCACTACTAGCTTTACGTTTGTTGAGTTGTTTATTGTTTTTTGGTGGAACATTTATTATTAAAGGAAAATGTACGCCTACAACGCTGCACCTTGGTTTCAACAATTAGATTGTTGTTGCTGTCATTTCAAATCAGTTTTCAAATCAGGTAATCACTTTTCAATGTTTATCCACCTGAGAGTTTCAATTTAATTTGTAAAATAAATTATAAATAAATAAATAAATAATATGATTCTTAAAGACAAATGATTACTTATGAATCCTTGTTATACAATCCTTACTTATTTATACATACAGTGGATACGGAGGGTTTTCAGAGGCCTTGACTTTTTCCACATTTTGTTACATTACACTAATTTATTACATTATTACATTTATTTACTCACAATACCCTATAATGACAAAGGTAATTTATGACTGATAAAAAAACGAAAATACCTTATTTACATAGGTATTCAGACCATTTGCTATGAGACTCGAAATTGAGCTCAGCTGCATCCTGTTTCCATTGATCATCCTTGAGATGCTTCAATAACTTGATTGGAGTCCACCTGTGGTAAATTCAATTGATTGGACATGATTTGGAAAGGCACAGAAGTGGCCCAGCCAGAGCCCGAACTTGAACACGATCGAACATCTCTGAAGAGACCTGAAAATAGCTGTGCAGCAATGCTCCCCGTAAAACCTGACAGAGCTTAAGAGGATCTGCAGAGAATAATCTGAGAAACTCCCCAAATACAGGTGTGCCAAGCTTGTTGCATTTTACCCAAGAAGACTCAAGGCTGTAATGGCTGCCAAAGGTGCTTCAACAAAGTATTGATTAAAGGGTCTGAATACTTATGTAAATGTGATAATTCCGTTTTTTGTCGTTATGGGGTATTGTGTGTAGATTGAAAGGGGAAAAAAACAATTTGATCCATTTTAGAATAAGGCTGTAACGTAACAAAATGTGGAAAAGGTCAAGGGGTTTGAATGCTTTCCAAAGGCACTGTATATGACTTCCAGACAGAGATTGGTGTTCCCCTATCCTTCCAACTTTCTCCTGTTTTGCCTCAATAACTGACTTGCCTGGTTAAATAAAAAGGTAAAAATAACACCTTGAAAATATGTGAGAGTGGAATTACCCTCTATTTATTTTTTTATGCAAAATTACTAAATTAAATTGTGGCTATAATTGGGCTACTTATTTTGAATCCACAGGTGGCACATTTTGTCACCATAAATGTCTTTGTGACTGAACACAGCTATAATCATTAGGTTGCAAAAGTTACGGGCCTGCCCTAAACAATGTGTGATTTACGAAAACAATACACAGTGCCTTCAGAAAGTAGTCACGCTCCTCTGCATTTTACACATTTTGTTATGTTTACATCCTGCATTTATCACTGGCCTATCCCATAACGTTTTTACAAATTAATAAAAAATTAAAAGCTGAAATGTCTTGAGTCAATAACAATTCAACCCATTTGTCATGGCTAGCCTACATTAGTTCAGGAGGAGTAAAAATGTGCTTAAGTTGCATGGACTCACTCTGTGTGCAATAATAGTGTTTAACATGATATTTGAAGGACTACCTCCTCTCTGTAACCCACACATACAATTATCTGTAAGTCGAGCAGTGAATTTCAAACACAGATTCAACCACACAGACCAGGGATGTTTTCCAATGCCTCGCAAAGAAGGGCACCTATTGCTAGATGGGTAAAACATAAAAATAAAATGTACATTGAATATCCTTTTGAGCATGGTGAAGTTATTAATTCCACTTTGGATGTTGTATCAATACACCCAGTCACAACAAAGATACAGGCGTCCTTCCTAACTCAGTTGCCGGAGAGGAAGGAAACCGCTCAGGGATTTCACCATGAGGCCAATGGTGACTTTAAAACAGTTACAGAGTTTAATGGCTGTTATAGGAGAACTGTGGATGGATCAACAACAATGTAGTTACTCCACAATACTAACCTAATTGACAGAGTGAAAAGTAGGAAGCCTGCACAGAATACAAACATTCCAAAACATGCATACTGTTTGCAACAAGGCACTAAGGAAATATTGCAAAAAATGTGGCAATACAAAGTGTTATGTTTGGGGAAAATACAATACAACCCATTACTGAGTACCACTCTCCAGATTTTCAAGTATAATGGTGGCTGCATCATATAGACATAATTTATAAACGAAGCATGTGTGTTTAATGAGTCAACCAGATCAGAGGCAGTAGATGATCAGGGATATTCTGTTGATAAGTGTGTGAATTGGACCATTGTCCTGTCCTGCTAAGCAGTCACAATGTAACAAGTCATTTGGCGTGTCAGGGGAAATGTATGGAGTAACAAGTAGAATAATTTCTTTAGGAATGTAGTGAAGTAACAGTTGTTAAAAATATAAATAGTAAAGTAAAGTACAGATACCCCGAAAAACAACTAAAGTAGTACTTTCAAGTATTTTTACTTAAGCACTTTACACCACTGGTTTTCAGGATAAAAATAAATGAATAATGTATGCATGGGCTAAATTCTAGAGAAAAATCTAGTTCACTCTGCTTTCCACCAGACACTGGGAGATGAATTCACCTTTCAGCAGGACCGTAACCTAAAACACCAAATCTACACTGGAATTGCTTACCAAGAAGACAGTGAATGTTCTGAGTGGCTGAGTTACAGTTTTGACTTAAACCTACTTGAATATCTATGGCAAGACCTGAAAATGGTTGTCTAGCAATGATCAACAACCAATGAAAGCGCAGAACATACTGCTCTACATACTTATTTTTAGCATAAAATTAAGAAAATCGGTGCACAATTGTAGTAAACCCTCCCTGTGCTGCTGTGTGGAGGAGGTTGAGAGCAAGCGGCAGCCCAGGTAGGTTCGGTGGGTGGACAGGCCTGAACATCAGGCTGGACATCTGGCACTTCATGCAGCATATGGCAGCAGGGTGCACCACAGACTCCCATCCCCTGTACTCTACCTTCTACCCTACTGTCACCCTACCTTCATACTCTACTGTCACCTGACAGTACCTTCTACCCTACTGTCACCCTACCTTCATACTCTACTGTCACCTGACAGTACCTTCTACCCTACCGTCACCATACATTCTACCCTACTGTCACCCTACCTTCCACCCTACTGTCACCCTACCTTCATACCCAACTGTCACCCTACCTTCATACTACTGTCACCCTACCTTCATGCCCAACTGTCACCCTACCTTCATACCCAACTGTCACCCTACCTTCATACCCTACTGTCACCCTACCTTCCACCCTACTGTTACCCTACCTCCATACCCCACTGTCACCCTACCTTCATGCCCAACTGTCACCCTACCTTCATACCCCACTGTCATCCTACCTTCATACCCTACTTTCACCCTACCTTCCACCCTACTGTTACCCTACCTCCATACCCTACTGTCATCCTACCTTCATGCCCAACTGTCACCCTACCTTCATACCCCACTGTCATCCTACCTTCATACCCTACTGTCACCCTACCTTCCACCCTACTGTTACCCTACCTTCATGCCCAACTGTCACCCTACCTTCATGCCCAACTGTCATCCTACCTTCATAACCAACTGTCACCCGTCCTTGTACCCTACTGTTACCCTACCTTCATACCCTACTGTCACCCTACCTTCATACCCAACTGTCACCCTACCTACATACCCTACTGTCACCCTACCTACATACCCTACTGTCACCCTACCTACATACCCTACGGTCACCCTACCTTCAAACCCTACGGTCACCCTACCTTCAAACCCTACTGTCACCCTACCTTCATACCCTACTGTCACCCTACCTTCCACCCTACTGTCACCCTACAGTACCTTCATACCCTACTGTCACCCTACCTTTAAACCCTACCTTCTATCCTACCTTCATACCCTACTGTCACCCTACCTTCAAACCCTACCTTCTATCCTACCTTCATACCCTACTGTCACCCTACCTTCATACCCTACTGTCACCGTACCTTCAAACCCTACTGTCACCCTACCTTCATACCCTACTGTCACCCTACCTTGTACCCTACTGTCACCCTACCTTCATACCCTACTGTCACCCTACCTTCATAAGCTACTGTCACCCTACCTACATACCCTACTGTCACCCTACCTTCAAACCCTACTGTCACCCTACCTTCATACCCTACTGTCACCCTACCTTCATACCCTACTGTCACCCTACCTTCATACGCTACTGTCACCCTACCTACATACCCTACTGTCACCCTACCTTCAAACCCTACTGTCACCCTACCTTCCACCCTACTGTCACCCTACAGTACCTTCATACCCTATTGTCACCCTACCTTCATACCCTACTGTCACCCTACCTTGTACCCTACTGTCACCCTGCAGTCACCCTGCTGTCACCCTACTGTCACCCTACCTTCTACCCTACTGTTACCCTACAGTACCTTCTACCTTACTGTCACCCTACCTTCATACCTACTGCCACCCTACCTTCATACCTACTGTCACCCTACCTTGTACCCTACTGTCACCTTACCTTGTACCCTACTGTCACCCTGCTATCACCCTACCTTGTACCCTACTGTAACCCTTCCTTCTACCCTACTGTCACCCTACCTTCATACCCTACTGTCACCCTGCAGTCACCCTGCTGTCACCCTACTGTTACCCTACCTTCCACCCTACTGACACCCTAATGTCACCCTTCCTTCTACCCTATTGTTACCCTACAGTACCTTCTACCCTACTGTCACCCTACCTTCATACCTACTGTCACCCTACCTTCATACCTACTGTCACCCTACCTTGTACCCTACTGTCACCCTGCTGTCACCCTGCGGTCACCCTACCTTCTACCCTATTGTTAACCTACAGTACCTACATACCCTACTGTCACCCTACCTTCATACCCTATTGTCACCCTACCTTCATACCCTACTGTCACCCTACCTTGTACCCTACTGTCACCCTGCAGTCACCCTGCTGTCACCCTACTGTCAACCTACCTTCTACCCTACTGTTACCCTACAGTACCTTCTACCTTACTGTCACCCTACCTTCATACCTACTGCCACCCTACCTTCATACCTACTGTCACCCTACCTTGTACCCTACTGTCACCTTACCTTGTACCCTACTGTCACCCTGCTATCACCCTACCTTGTACCCTACTGTAACCCTTCCTTCTACCCTACTGTCACCCTACCTTCATACCCTACTGTCACCCTGCAGTCACCCTGCTGTCACCCTACTGTCACCCTATCTTCCACCCTACTGACACCCTAATGTCCCCCTTCCTTCTACCCTATTGTTACCCTACAGTACCTTCTACCCTACTGTCACCCTACCTTCATACCTACTGTCACCCTACCTTCATACCTACTGTCACCCTACCTTGTACCCTACTGTCACCCTGCTGTCACCCTGCGGTCACCCTACCTTCTACCCTATTGTTAACCTACAGTACCTACATACCCTACTGTCACCCTACCTTCAGACCCTAATGTCACCCTACCTTCAAACCCTACCTTCTATCCTACCTTCATACCCTACTGTCACCCTACCTTCAAACCCTACCTTCTATCCTACCTTCATACCCTACGGTCACCCTACCTTCATACCCTACTGTCACCCTACCTTCAAACCCTACTGTCACCCCACCTTCTGCCCTACTGTCACCCTACCTTCTGCCCTACTGTCACCCTACCATCATACCCTACTGTCACCCTACCTTCTGCCCTACTGTCACCCTACCTTCTACCCTACTGTCACCCTTCCTTCTACCCTACTGTCACCCTATAGTAACTTCTACCCCACTGTCACCCTACCTTCTACCATATCTTCATACCCTACTGTCACCCTTCCTTCTACCCTACTGCCACCCTACCTTCTACCCTACTGCCACCCTACCTTCTACCCCACTGTCACCTTACCTTCATACCCTACTGTCACCCTACCTTCATACCCTACTGTCACCCTATAGTAACTTCTACCCCACTGTCACCCTACCTTCATACCCTGCTGTCACCCTACCTTCATACCCCACTGTCACCCTATAGTACCTTCTACCCTACTGTCACCCTACCTTCATACCCTACTGTCACCCTACATTCAGCCCCACTGTCACCCTACCTTCATGCCCTACTGCCACCCTACCTTCTACCCTACTGCCACCCTACCTTCTACCCTATCTTCATACCCTACTGTCACCCTACCTTCATACCCTACTGTCACCCTACCTTCTACCCTACCTTTACACCCTACTGGCACCCTTCCTTCGTACCCTACTGTCACCCTTCCTTTGTACCCTACTGTCACCCTACCTTCATACCCTACTGTCACCCTACCTTCATACCCTACTGCCACCCTACCTTCTACCCTATCTGCATACCCTACTGTCACCCTTCCTTCTACCCTACTGTCAACCTACCTTCTACCCTACCTTTACACCCTACTGTCACCCTTCCTTCTATTCTACTGCCACCCTACCTTCTATCCTACCTCCATACCCTACTGTCACCCTACCTTCCACCCTACTGTCACCCTACAGTACCTTCATACCCTACTGTCACCCTACCTTCTACCCTACTGTCACCCTACCTTCATACCCTACTGTCACCCTACCTTGTACCCTACTGTCACCCTGCAGTCACCCTGCTGTCACCCTACTGTCACCCTACCTTCTACCCTATTGTTACCCTACAGTACCTTCTACCTTACTGTCACCCCACCTTCATACCTACTGTCACCCTACCTTCATACCTACTGTCACCCTACCTTGTACCCTACTGTCACCCTGCTATCACCCTACCTTGTACCCTACTGTAACCCTTCCTTCTACCCTACTGTCACCCTACCTTCATACCCTACTGTCACCCTGCTGTCACCCTACTGTCACCCTACCTTCCACCCTACTGACACCCTAATGTCACCCTTCCTTCTACCCTATTGTTACCCTACAGTACCTTCTACCCTACTGTCACCCTACCTTCATACCTACTGTCACCCTACCTTGTACCCTACTGTCACCCTGCTATCACCCTACCTTGTACCCTACTGTAACCCTTCCTTCTACCCTACTGTCACCCTACCTTCATACCCTACTGTCACCCTGCTGTCACCCTACTGTCACCCTACCTTCCACCCTACTGACACCCTAATGTCACCCTTCCTTCTACCCTATTGTTACCCTACAGTACCTTCTACCCTACTGTCACCCTACCTTCATACCTACTGTCACCCTTCCTTCATACCTACTGTCACCCTACCTTGTACCCTACTGTCACCCTGCTGTCACCCTGCGGTCACCCTACCTTCTACCCTATTGTTAACCTGAAGTACCTACATACCCTACTGTCACCCTACCTTCATACCCTATTGTCACCCTACCTTCATACCCTACTGTCACCCTACCTTGTACCCTACTGTCACCCTGCAGTCACCCTGCTGTCACCCTACTGTCACCCTACCTTCTACCCTACTGTTACCCTACAGTACCTTCTACCTTACTGTCACCCTACCTTCATACCTACTGCCACCCTACCTTCATACCTACTGTCACCCTACCTTGTACCCTACTGTCACCTTACCTTGTACCCTACTGTCACCCTGCTATCACCCTACCTTGTACCCTACTGTAACCCTTCCTTCTACCCTACTGTCACCCTACCTTCATACCCTACTGTCACCCTGCAGTCACCCTGCTGTCACCCTACTGTCACCCTACCTTCCACCCTACTGACACCCTAATGTCACCCTTCCTTCTACCCTATTGTTACCCTACAGTACCTTCTACCCTACTGTCACCCTACCTTCATACCTACTGTCACCCTACCTTCATACCTACTGTCACCCTACCTTGTACCCTACTGTCACCCTGCTGTCACCCTGCGGTCACCCTACCTTCTACCCTATTGTTAACCTACAGTACCTACATACCCTACTGTCACCCTACCTTCATACCCTACTGTCACCCTACCTTCAAACGCTACCTTCTATCCTACCTTCATACTCTACGGTCACCCTACCTTCATACCCTACTGTCACCCTACCTTCAAACCCTACTGTCACCCCACCTTCTGCCCTACTGTCACCCTACCTTCTGCCCTACTGTCACCCTACCTTCATACCCTACTGTCACCCTACCTTCTGCCCTACTGTCACCCTACCTTCTACCCTACTGTCACCCTTCCTTCTACCCTACTGTCACCCTATAGTAACTTCTACCCCACTGTCACCCTACCTTCTACCATATCTTCATACCCTACTGTCACCCTTCCTTCTACCCTACTGCCACCCTACCTTCTACCCTACTGCCACCCTACCTTCTACCCCACTGTCACCTTACCTTCATACCCTACTGTCACCCTACCTTCATACCCTACTGTCACCCTATAGTAACTTCTACCCCACTGTCACCCTACTTTCATACCCTGCTGTCACCCTACCTTCATACCCCACTGTCACCCTATAGTACCTTCTACCCTACTGTCACCCTACCTTCATACCCTACTGTCACCCTACATTCAGCCCCACTGTCACCCTACCTTCATGCCCTACTGCCACCCTACCTTCTACCCTACTGCCACCCTACCTTCTACCCTATCTTCATACCCTACTGTCACCCTACCTTCTACCCTACCTTTACACCCTACTGGCACCCTTCCTTCGTACCCTACTGTCACCCTTCCTTTGTACCCTACTGTCACCCTACCTTCATACCCTACTGTCACCCTACCTTCATACCCTACTGCCACCCTACCTTCTACCCTATCTGCATACCCGACTGTCACCCTTCCTTCTACCCTACTGTCAACCTACCTTCTACCCTACCTTTACACCCTACTGTCACCCTTCCTTCTATTCTACTGCCACCCTACCTTCTATCCTACCTCCATACCCTACTGTCACCCTACCTTGTACCCTACTGTCACCCTACCTTCATACCCTACTGTCACCCTACCTTCATACGCTACTGTCACCCTACCCACATACCCTACTGTCACCCTACCTTCAAACCCTACTGTCACCCTACCTTCCACCCTACTGTCACCCTACAGTACCTTCATACCCTACTGTCACCCTACCTTCTACCCTACTGTCACCCTACCTTCATACCCTACTGTCACCCTACCTTGTACCCTACTGTCACCCTGCAGTCACCCTGCTGTCACCCTACTGTCACCCTACCTTCTACCCTATTGTTACCCTACAGTACCTTCTACCTTACTGTCACCCCACCTTCATACCTACTGTCACCCTACCTTCATACCTACTGTCACCCTACCTTGTACCCTACTGTCACCCTGCTATCACCCTACCTTGTACCCTACTGTAACCCTTCCTTCTACCCTACTGTCACCCTACCTTCATACCCTACTGTCACCCTGCTGTCACCCTACTGTCACCCTACCTTCCACCCTACTGACACCCTAATGTCACCCTTCCTTCTACCCTATTGTTACCCTACAGTACCTTCTACCCTACTGTCACCCTACCTTCATACCTACTGTCACCCTACCTTCATGCCTACTGTCACCCTACCTTGTACCCTACTGTCACCCTACTTTGTACCCTACTGTCACCCTGCTGTCACCCTGCGGTCACCCTACCTTCTACCCTATTGTTACCCTACAGTACCTACATACCCTACTGTCACCCTACCTTCAAACCCTACCTTCTATCCTACCTTCATACCCTACTGTCACCCTACCTTCAAACCCTACCTTCTATCCTACCTTCATACCCTACGGTCACCCTACCTTCATACCCTACTGTCACCCTACCTTCAAACCCTACTGTCACCCCACCTTCTGCCCCACTGTCACCCTACCTTCTGCCCTACTGTCACCCTACCTTCATACCCTACTGTCACCCTACCTTCTGCCCTACTGTCACCCTATCTTCTACCCTACTGTCACCCTTCCTTCTACCCTACTGTCACCATATAGTAACTTCTACCCCACTGTCACCCTACCTTCTACCATATCTTCATACCCTACTGTCACCCTTCCTTCTACCCTACTGCCACCCTACCTTCTACCCTACTGCCACCCTACCTTCTACCCCACTGTCACCTTACCTTCATACCCTACTGTCACCCTACCTTCATACCCTACTGTCGCCCTATAGTAACTTCTACCCCACTGTCACCCTACATTCATACCCTGCTGTCACCCTACCTTCATTCCCCCACTGTCACCCTATAGTACCTTCTACCCTACTGTCACCCTACCTTCATTTTTTTTATTTTTTTTATTTTACCTTTATTTAACCAGGCAAGTCAGTTAAGAACACATTCTTATTTTCAATGACGGCCTGGGAACAGTGGGTTAACTGCCTGTTCAGGGGCAGAACGGCAGATTTGTACCTTGTCAGCTCGGGGGTTTGAACTCGCAACCTTCCGGATACTAGTCCAACGCTAGTGACAGTAGGGTATGAAGGTAGGGTGACAGTAGGGTATGAAGATAGGGTAGAAGGTAGGGTGGCAGTAGGGTAGAAGGTAGGGTGACAGCCCCACTGTCACCCTACCTTCATGCCCTACTGCCACCCTACCTTCTACCCTACTGCCACCCTACCTTCTACCCTATCTTCATACCCTACTGTCACCCTACCTTCATACCCTACTGTCACCCTACCTTCTACCCTACCTTTACACCCTACTGTCACCCTTCCTTCGTACCCTACTGTCACCCTTCCTTTGTACCCTACTGTCACCCTACCTTCATACCCTACTGTCACCCTACCTTCATACCCTACTGCCACCCTACCTTCTACCCTATCTTCATACCCTACTGTCACCCTTCCTTCTACCCTACTGTCAACCTACCTTCTACCCTACCTTTACACCCTACTGTCACCCTTCCTTCTACCCTACTGCCACCCTACCTTCTATCCTACCTTCATACCCTACTGTCACCCTACCTTCATACCCTAGTGTCATCCTACCTTCATGGGCAGTCTGTCAGGGTGCATCTTCAAGCAGTAGATGTCAAATCAAATCAATAAAATTATTTGGAAATATACACATGGTTAACAGATGTTAATGTGAGTGTAGCGAAATGCTTGTGCTTCTAGTTCTGACCGTGCAGTAATATCTAACAAGTAATCTAACAATTTCACAACAACTACTACTTTACACACAAGTGTAAAGGAATGGATAAGAATATGTACATATAAATATATGGATGAGCAATGGCCATGCGGCATAGGCAAAGTGCAGTAGATGGTATAGAATACAGTATAGAGTATGTTGCCCTGCTGCGCCGAGCGAAGAGGGAGCAATCCCTTTATACTAGACAGAGGAATCCACCATCCGGTGCATCGAACACCTGTTGAAGGAGGTGATGTTGGAGAAGGGTAAAGACTTTCTCGCCGTTCCCCTGCTGGACAGGGTTAGGCTGGAGAACATCTGTCCAGAGGCGGCATGTGAAGTGCATCCAGCAGGCTTGGGCTGTATACTGTATACCGGGGTATTTGGAAATAGCCACGGGATGGTTTTTCAACCGTCAATACTTTGTAATAATTTGTAGCTATTCTTTAAGTAAATACCAGCAGTAACTTGTGCAATACGTTAGGAGATAAAGCAGATTGCGCTCTTAATTTCACTGGTCACATTATTTTACATTATAAAGCTCACCGTAGTTCCCCAGAACAGTCACGTGTTTGTTTGAAAACATCACAACAGGAGAAAGCGGGAGCAGGTGAGTCCAGCTGTGTATTGACAGAAGTCGTGTTTTATATTGATTATTCTAATGTTTATCATCGTATAAATAACGTAGCTAGCTAGATTTCCTAATATTTATCTTAAAGTTAATCTTGCAATTTACTGGAGAAAAATAGGCTGGCTACACTGAGGAACATACCAGAGAAAAGTAGCTACACATCAGTCAAAGTGCTGTCTTCTCATCCAAGTTTACATGTGCAACTGAAGCACAAAATTGCTCTGATCCCAAGCAGAAATGACAACAAGAAGCATTTTAGATCTGCGTTCACACAACGCAGCAAGATATTTCGTGTGTGTTTTATATTTTTTCCCTGAGTGAAAAACAGAGAATTCTGCTTTAACATGACCCCTAAGTTTAACTTGCTATCTAAGTAAGTGGCTGAATTAATAAGGTGATGGAGCATCATATTGTGTAAGCTTTCTGACATATTTAAGTCAAAGTTTAAGTTTAAGTCATATTTAAGTCAAAGCCCTTTGGATGAGTTATTTGTACATCTGACTATCTTGACTTTTCTCTCGGTTCTCTGCCCGTCTGCTCCTTATCCCTGTTCCCCTCTTCTCCGAGCAGAGCAGGCAGGCCCTGTAGCCTAGCGACTCCAACCTCCACACAGACACTGCGTGGAGACATTCTGCTTCAGAGCCAGTGCTGTTCTTCCTTCAGACAAAGAATGAGTCAAAACGTTGTTCATTTGCACGTCTCTCGTTCACATTTGCTTGTAAATGTCCAAACTCACCAAAAATTACATTTGGTAGTTCCTTCCTATATACACTACATGAACAAAAATATGTGAACACCTGCTAGTCGAACATCTCATTCCAAAATTGGCTACTTAATGTAATGCATTAATATGGAGTTGGTCCCCCCTATGCTGCTATAACATCCTCCCCTCTTCTGGGAAGACTTTCCAGTAGATGTTGGAACATTGCTGCGGGGACTTGCTTCCATTCAGCCACAAGTGCATCAGTGAGGTCAGCACTGATGTTGGGCGATTATGTCTGGCTCACAGTCAGCGTTCCAATTTATCCCACAGGTGTTAGATGGAGTTGAGGTCAGGGCTCTGTTCAGGCCAGTCAAGTTCTTACACAATGATCTCGAAAACCATTTCTATATGGACCTTGCTTTGTGCATGGGGCTTTGTCATGCTGAAACAGGAAAGTGCCTTCCCCAAACTGTTGCCACAATGTTGGAAAAACAGAATAATCTAGAGTGTCAGTGTATGCTGTAGCATTAAGATTCCCCTTCACTGGAACTAAGGGGCCTAGCCCGAACCATGAAAAACAGCCCCCGGCCATTATTCCTCCTCCACCAAACTTTACAGTTGGCACTATGCATTGGGGCAGGCAGCTTTCCTCCTGGCATCCGCTAAACCCAAATTTGTCCGTCGGACGGCCAGATGGCGAAGCATGATTCATCATTCCAGAGAATGCGTTTTCACTGCTCTAGAGTCCAATGGTGGTGAGCTTTACACCTCTCCAGCCGACGCTTGGCATTGCGCAAGGTGATCTTAGGCTTGTGTGCGCCTTCTCGGCCATGGAAACCCATTTCATGGAAACCCATTCCACAAACAGTTATTGTGCTGACGTTACTTCCAGAGGCAGTATGGAACTCGGTAGTGAGTGTTGCAACGCTTCAGCACTCATGGTCTCGTTCTGTGAGCTTGTGTAACCTACCACTTCGCGGCTGAGCTGTTGTTGCTCCTAGATGTTTCCACTTTGCAGTAACAGCACTTACAGTTGACTGGGGCAGCTCTAGCAGCATCCTATGACAGTGCCACGTTGAAAGTCACTGAGCTCAACAGTAAGGCCATTCTACTGCCAATGTTTCTCTGTGGAGATTGCATGGCTGTTTTCTCGATTCTATACACTTGTCAGCAAGCGGTGTGGCTGAAATCGCCGAATCCACTATTTTGAAGGGGTGTCCACAAACTCCCTTTCCTAAATACGTATATACAAAAATAAGTGTCTGTTTCACCTGCCTTCTGCTTGTCTCTACCCCCTCCAGGTGTCGCCCATTTCCCCCCGTTATTCCCTGTGCATTTATACCTGTGTTTCTGTTTGTCTGTTGCCAGTTCATCTTGTTAAGCCTACCAGCATTTTCCCCTCTAGTCCCTGTTTTCTAGTTTTGCCGGTTTTGACCATTCTGCCTGCCGTTCTGTACCCTGTGACACTGCCCTGGATTACTGAACTCTGCCTACCCTGACCCTGAGCCTGCCTGCCTGCCGTTCTGTACCCTGTGACACTGCCCTGGATTACTGAACTCTGCCTGCCCTGACCCTGAGCCTGCCTGCCTGCCGTTCTGTACCTTTCAGACTCTGCCCTGGATTACTGACCTCTGCCTGACCCTTGACCTGTTGTTTGCCTGCCCCGTTTTTGTAATACACTTTTGTAACTTCGAACTGATAGTAAGAGAGGAAAATAATAGTTCAGGTGCAAACTGTAGGGAATGGTGGATAATTAGAACGGTCTGTTATAGCAACCCACAATCTGAAAATATTATAGAGAACCTGACTGAATATCTACATATATTAATTGTAACAGAAGTAGATAACGTTAGTGTTTACAACCGGACAGGGAGGGCTAGCTAGCTAGTTAGCTGACAGCTACTAGGAGAGCTAAACAACTTTCTGAAGCATTATTAAACCTGGTCAGAGATATTTCACGTTGTGATGATTATTAGCCAGAGACAGCTAGCTACTCCTACAGAGAACACATTCACGTTACCTGTAATGAAGTACTGCAAATGTTCAACGTGTTTTAATATGCCTAAATACCTCCCTGCACGTTCTCATTCTCCCTCTAAAAAAGCTGCAGATTAGGAGCAACGTTCAAAGGGGTGGGTGTGTCCTCAACATGCAGCAGGCAGCCAAGTTTACTGTCGCTCAGTCAGAATGTACATTAGCGTTTCACCTTTTTTTCCCCTACCCTTGCCACACGTGTTAGATATTATGCACATTGATAGCATTTATCATAGTAGCAATCTAAATGATCAAACTGAAAAGATGCGAGGAAAAGAGGCTATTTGTCAACTATAGCGGTCAACAATACGCGCGGCCACGCATCAGGTAGTGGTCAGGGGCCAATAGTCAACCATTTTAAAACATTATTTAAAAAAAAAATCATTGCCAACTACAAATTTAACCTGCCACATGAGTGTGTCTACGCCACATAGCGGCAAACATGACAAAACTATTTAAATTATTTCAATTTTGTTAAAAAATACTTTTAAAGGAGTGCTGTACTGTACATGTATGCACTGAATGTCATCATGTGGTTCTACGTACCTATCTTGACTCAATGACTAGCATTAAGGTAGCATTAATGCACAGTCTTGCTACTGGTACGTAGGCCAGCATCCCATAGTCGCCTCTTCACTGTTGACGTTGAGACTGGTGTGCAGGTGGTGTGCAGGTACTATTTAATGTGTGCAGGTACTATTTAATGATGCTGCCAGTTGAGGACGTATGAGGCGTCTGTTTCTCAAACTAGACACTCTAATATACTTGTCTTCTTGCTCAGTTGTTCACCGGGGCCTTCCACTCTTTCTATTCTGGTTAGAGCCTGTTTGTGCTGTTCTGTGAAGGGAGTAGTACACAGCGTTGTACGAGATCTTCAGCTTCTTGGCAACTTCTTTCATGGAATAGCCATTTCTCAGAACAAGAATAGACAAGTTTCACAAGAAAGTTATTTGTTTCTGGCCATTTTGAGCCTGTAATCGAACCCCAAAAATTCTGATGCTCCAGATACTCAATTAGTCTAAAGAAGACCAGTATTATTGCTTCTTTAATCAGGACAACTGCTAACATAATTGTAAAAGGGTTTTCTAATGATCAATTAGCCTTTTAAAATGATCAACTTGGATTAGCTAGCACCACATGCATTTGGAACACAGTGAGTGATGGTTGCTGATAATGGGCCTCTGTTCGCCTATGTAGATATACATTTAAAAAATCTGCCGTATCCAGCTACAATAGTACTTTACAACATTAACAATGTTGACACTGTATTTCTGATCAATTTGAAGTTATTTTAAGGGACAAAAAATGTGTTTCCCTTTCAAAAGCAAAGACATTTCGAAGTAGCCCCAAACCTTTGAACGGTAGTGTAATTTTAACAGCTAACATTTTGATGGCAATAATAAATAGATATGCCGATAGTGGACAACCTTGTCTTATTTTCTATTTCTGAGATGTAGCCATTATTTACTATTTTACAGCTAGAGTTACTATACATAACTTTAACCCATTTTATAAGAGATTCTCCAAAATGGAAATATTCTTGGCATTTATATATAAACTCCAGTCGTACTTTATCAAAAGCCTTTTCAAAGTCATCTTTGAAAACCGGGACTGGTTTCTCTGATATTTCATAGTGTTCCAATACTTGTCTTATCTCCAGTGTATCATCCATGTAAAAAGCCTGTCTGATTAGGATGAATAATATCTGACAAAACCTTTTTAATTCTATGCGCTCAGCAGCTAGCTAGAATCTTTGCATCACAACACTGAAGTGTAAGAGGCCTACAGTTTTTTCAATGGACTGGATCTTTATACTGTATATACCTCTCACAAGAATTATGTTCTCAATGTTCATTCAGTTAACTACTCAGCCTGAAACACAGAATTTGTAAGAAACTGGTTGAAATGAATCAGACGGAGGCCCAGCTACAATAGTCAGAAAGTTTATTTACGAGAGCGCTCCTCTGTTGTACAAAACCAGTCATTTTATACTGGCTTCTCACGCAAACACATTCACACTAACATTAGCACACAATGTCCTGCTACCCAGCCGACAAAGATTAGGGATTGTGAGAATCACTCCACGTTCTTTCCCAAATCTCTCAGTGGCCCCTAACGAATTCTGTTTTCTGTCTGTTTTTAAGACACTATAAAGACATAAACATTAGCTATATTGTTTTACCCTAATTCTGACTAGAACTACACATTTATTGGTTATAATTTTATACATTCTAATCAATTCCATACAATTATATGGTTTCAGGGTGGAATACTCTAGTCATTCAATTAACAGATAAATCCCATTAACAATACCACTTGGATCCTGTTTCAGTAATAATGAAATTGAACACTGTGTCCGATAATCTACCATTTATATATGTCATGTGTCAGTGTGCAGCAGGTAGGACGGAGTGAGGCGCAGGACACAGAACTGAGTAAAAACCTACTTTACTTGCAAATAATCACAAACTAATTCCATACAGGGAATAATAATCCAGCTCAACACAAAAGAGCGACCACATAACAAAGAACAAACACTCACAAAACCATGTGGGAACCAGAGGGTTAACTAGGGAATAAATGATGACATAATGGAAACCAGGTGTGTGCAATCAAGACAAAACACATAGAAAGAGAAACGTAGATCGGTGGTGGCTAGAAAGCCGGTGACTTCAACCACCGAACATCGCCTGAACAAGGAGAGGCACCAACTTTGGCGGAAGTCGGACAATATAGGAGTGGTTAAAACATGCTAATAATAATCCTCTGAGTATATAAAAGTGGTATTCCTCCACTGGTTTGCCATGTTGTTTATTAATCAGGGTCTTGATATGCCACACCTGTCAGGTGCATGGATTATCTTGGTAAAGGAGAAATGCTCTGTAAAAGAGATGTAAACTAATTTCTGCACAAAATTTGAGAGAAATAAGCGTTTTATGCGTGTGGAACATTTCTGGGATCTTTTATTTCAGCTCATGAAACATGGAACCAACCCTTTACATGTTGCATTGATATTTCTGTTCAGTATAGAAATTCTCAAGATAATTGATTCAACAACCATCTACCAATGTTGTTTTGGTTTAATTAATTACTTTCATTGTGCTTTAACCAGAAAATGAAGAGCTATATATGGAAGTGTATTTAAGTAAGCTGACCGGTCTGGGTGATGGTGGACTAGCCGACAGGCCTGGTGGTGGTGGACTAGCCGACAGGCCTGGTGGTGGAGGACTAGCCGACAGGCCTGGTGGTGGAGGACTAGCCAACAGGCCTGGTGGTGGAGGACTAGCCGACAGGCCTGGTGGTGGAGGACTAGTCGACAGGCCTGGTGGAGGAGGACTAGCCGACAGGCCTGGTGGAGGAGGACTAGCCGACAGGCCTGGTGGTGGTGGACTAGCCGACAGGCCTGGTGGTGGTGGACTAGCCGACAGGCCTGGTGGTGGTGGACTAGCCGACAGGCCTGGTGGTGGAGGACTAGCCGACAGGCCTGGTGGTGGTGGACTAGCCGACAGGCCTGGTGGTGGTGGACTAGCCGACAGGCCTGGTGGTGGTGGTGGACTAGCCGACAGGCCTGGTGGTGGTGGTGGACTAGCCGACAGGCCTGGTGGTGGTGGTGGACTAGCCGACAGGCCTGGTGCTGGTGGACTAGCCGACAGGCCTGGTGGTGTATAACAGGTGTTGTATAACCTTTTTATTATCATCAATAGTGCTGAACATATGCAGAAATGTTCAGATCTGTTCTACACAACACAACTTATGTCCTAAACTTTGTCAATTGTCTTTCATTTGTTTCCTGTATATGTGATTGTACAGGTGGCCCAAGGTCCTTCAACTCTGTTCTGATTCTTCTTTAAACCAAGAGACGGAGGGGAGGGACTTTGGATCTTCTCTGATACATTCTGGGACAATCACAAACATCAATTGGATTTCCTTGTTTCCTTACATGCTCTCTCCTCACCCCTTTCTTAAACCTATTGGATGAGAAGGACCGTGAAAAAAACAGGGATAAAAAGGTTGAGAAAGAGCCCTGAGTTGTGTTTAGTGTGGGCACAATGCTGCATCATGTAGAACAGATGAGTGTCTGTAGAATTATGGAAGGTGTCAGTTCAATTTATTCTAGTTCTTGCGCTCAAAAAACAGCACCCCAGAATCTTCACACAGACAAGTGCAGCCCATCACCTGTAATGTAAGAGTGAGAACAGAGCGAACAACAGCTGTATCTCGATCGAATTTCCTTGATTACTCGCTTCCTCTCTCCTCCTTCTCACAAAACACATTGGAGGAAGCTCAGATAGTCTGCTCCAATGTGCTTTGAGAAGGAGATAAGGAGGGGAGATATCAAGGATATTACAATTGAGATTCATTACCACACACAAGAGAGGGTCAGCTGGGAGCACATTAAAGAGGCCCACTGATTATGTAGGGATTTTACATTTGAGTCATTTACGAGACGCTCAAATCCAGAGCAACTAACAGTCGTGAGTGCATACCCCCCCCCCCCCCGTGTCCCTGCTGGGTTAGAAGTACATGTGATGTAAAACACGTAAACAACAATTCTCTGAATTTACCATGTTCCTGTTTTGCCCTTGTAACATCAAATATAGTTCAGCATCAAAATTCACCATAATAAGTCAACTCACTTGAATTGCTACATGGTTGTTATGGTGTTATCAATATCTAACTATATAGAGACACAGGGAACAGTGGATCATGTTAACCCTTGCTTAATTACAATTGAACCATTTCAACTTTAAAATGTAACTTTAAAACCCTAACTCACATCTCTCTCAAAACTCTCACACCTTATCTACACATTTCCCAAAAAGAGAGAGGAACTTGTAACCTCTCTTGGCAGCCTCTTCCTCCCTCTTCTCCTCTTTCTCCCGAGCCTCATTGTCCCTCTTCTCCTGTCTCTCTGAGGAAATGCAGAAGGTCATTGTTCCTCTTCTTTGGCACAGGGCTAGCTTTCTCCCTAGCCTCCTGAGCCAAAGGGGAGACCACCACACCACCTCTGAATTAATGGTTGAGGCGACCAGAACGGGAGGTGCAATAGAGGGCCTCTCCCAATAGTCTCATCCATTTATATATAAAGCTCCCCCTTAGAAGTTCCTGTCCCAGTCGGTGGGATTCTCAATGTCTAAAAACACAGTAGTGTTAAGATACACTACACTTTTATCCCTGTCCATATTTCATGAAATTTGATATCCTTTGAACACGTAGTATGTAGAGCTCAGACATCATGTAAGCAATAGCTAAATCCATACCTTGTACTTTTTATTTAAATGTTCCCATTGTTTTCCTTTGCCCAGGCAGCAGTCAGCTTCCCTCCCAGATGGAATTTGCTCAAACTCTGAAACAGATAAAGCACATGATACACAAGAGCAACTTATTAATGTGATAATCAGTATTAACACAATTTAACAGTATTGTATATTTGGAATTGACTGAGTCATTGATCACACATCACCTCTCCACTCACCGGACCCTTTTGATCACTCGACTAAGCATGCCTCTCCTTAATGTCAATATGTCTTGTCCATTTCTGTTCTGGTTAGTGTTTATTGGCTTATTTCACTGTAGAGCCTCTAGTCCTGCTCACTATACCTTATCCAACCTATTAGTTCCACCACCCACACATGCAATGACATCTCCTGGTTTCAACGATGTTTCTAGAGACAATATCTCTCTCTTCATCACTCAATACCTAGGTTTACCTCCACTGTATTCACATCCTACCATTCATTTGTCTGTACATTATACCTTGATGCTATTTTATCGCCCCCAGAAACCTCCTTTTACTCTATGTTCCAGACGTTCTAGACGACCAATTCTCATAGCTTTTAGCCGTACCCTTATTCTACTCCTCCTATGTTCCTCTGGCGATGTAGAGGTGAATCCAGGCCCTGCAGTGCCTAGCTCCACTCCTATTCCCCAGGCGCTCTCTTTTGACGACTTCTGTAACCGTAATAGCCTTGGTTTCATGCATGTTAACATTAGAAGCCTCCTCCCTAAGTTTGTTCTATTCACTGCTTTAGCACACTCTGCCAACCCGGATGTTCTAGCTGTGTCTGAATCCTGGCTTAGGAAGACCACCAAAAACTCAGACATTTTAATTCCAAACTACAACATTTTCAGACAAGATAGAACTGCCAAAGGGGGCGGTGTTGCAATCTACTGCAAAGATAGCCTGCAGAGTTCTGTCCTACTATCCAGGTCTGTACCCAAACAATTTGAACTTCTACTTTTAAAAATCCACCTCTCTAAAAACAAGTCTCTCACCGTTGCCGCCTGCTATAGACCACCCTCTGCCCCCAGCTGTGCTCTGGACACCATATGTGAACTGATTGCCCCCCATCTATCTTCAGAGTTCGTGCTGCTAGGCGACCTAAACTGGAACATGCTTAACACCCCAGCCATCCTACAATCTAAACTTGATGCCCTCAATCTCACACAAATAATCAATGAACCTACCAGGTACCTCCCCAAAACCTTAAACACGGGCACCCTCATAGATATCATCCTAACCAACTTCCCCTCTAAATACACCTCTGCTGTCTTCAACCAAGATCTCAGCGATCACTGCCTCATTGCCTGCATCCGTAATGGGTCAGCGGTCAAATGACCTCCACTCATCACTGTAAAACGCTCCCTGAAACACTTCTGCGAGCAGGCCTTTCTAATCGACCTGGCCGGGGTATCCTGGAAGGATATTGATCTCATCCCGTCAGTAGAGGAAGCCTGGATATTTTTTAAAAATGCCTTCCTAACCATCTTAAATAAACATGCCCCATTTAAGGAATTTAGAACCAGGAACAGATATAGCCCTTGGTTCTCCCCAGACCTGACTGCCCTTAACCAACACAAAAACATCCTATGGCGTTCTGCATTAGCATCGAACAGCCCCCGTGATATGCAGCTGTTCAGGGAAGCTAGAAATCATTATACACAGGCAGTTAGAAAAGCCAAGGCTAGCTTTTTCAAGCAGAAATTTGCTTCCTGCAACACTAACTCAAAAAAGTTCTGGGACACTGTAAAGTCCATGGAGAATAAGAACACCTCCTCCCAGCTGCCCACTGCACTGAAGATAGGAAACACTGTCACCACTGATAAATCCACCATAATTGAGAATTTCAATAAGCATTTTTCTACGGCTGGCCATGCTTTCCACCTGGCTACTCCTACCCCGGACAACAGCACTGCACCCCCAACAGCAACTCGCCCAAGCCTTCCCCATTTCTCCTTCTCCCAAATCCATTCAGCTGATGTTCTGAAAGAGCTGCAAAATCTGGACCCCTACAAATCAGCCGGGCTAGACAATCTGGACCCTTTCTTTCTAAAATTATCTGCCGAAATTGTTGCCACCCCTATTACTAGCCTGTTCAACCTCTCTTTCGTGTCGTCTGAGATTCCCAAAGATTGGAAAGCAGCTGCGGTCATCCCCCTCTTCAAAGGGGGGGACACTCTTGACCCAAACTGCTACAGACCTATATCTATCCTACCGTGCCTTTCTAAGGTCTTCGAAAGCCAAGTCAACAAACAGATTACCGACCATTTCGAATCTCACCATACCTTCTCTGCTATGCAATCCGGTTTCAGAGCTGGTCATGGGTGCACCTCAGCCACGCTCAAGGTCCTAAACGATATCTTAACCGCCATCGATAAGAAACATTACTGTGCAGCCGTATTCATTGATCTGGCCAAGGCTTTCGACTCTGTCAATCACCATATCCTCATCGGCAGACTCGACAGCCTTGGTTTCTCAAATGATTGCCTCGCCTGGTTCACCAACTACTTCTCTGATAGAGTTCAGTGTGTCAAATCGGAGGGTCTGCTGTCCGGACCTCTGGCAGTCTCTATGGGGGTGCCACAGGGTTCAATTCTTGGACCGACTCTCTTCTCTGTATACATCAATGAGGTCGCTCTTGCTGCTGGTGAGTCCCTGATCCACCTCTACGCAGACGACACCATTCTGTATACTTCCGGCCCTTCTTTGGACACTGTGTTAACAACCCTCCAGGCAAGCTTCAATGCCATACAACTCTCCTTCCGTGGCCTCCAATTGCTCTTAAATACAAGTAAAACTAAATGCATGCTCTTCAACCGATCGCTACCTGCACCTACCCGCCTGTCCAACATCACTACTCTGGACGGCTCTGACTTAGAATACGTGGACAACTACAAATACTTAGGTGTCTGGTTAGACTGTAAACTCTCCTTCCAGACCCATATCAAACATCTCCAATCCAAAGTTAAATCTAGAATTGGCTTCCTATTTCGCAACAAAGCATCCTTCACTCATGCTGCCAAACATACCCTTGTAAAACTGACCATCCTACCAATCCTCGACTTTGGCGATGTCATTTACAAAATAGCCTCCAATACCCTACTCAACAAATTGGATGCAGTCTATCACAGTGCAATCCGTTTTATCACCAAAGCCCCATATACTACCCACCATTGCGACCTGTACGCTCTCGTTGGCTGGCCCTCGCTTCATACTCGTCGCCAAACCCACTGGCTCCATGTCATCTACAAGACCCTGCTAGGTAAAGTCCCCCCTTATCTCAGCTCGCTGGTCACCATAGCATCTCCCACCTGTAGCACACGCTCCAGCAGGTATATCTCTCTAGTCACCCCCAAAACCAATTCTTTCTTTGGCCGCCTCTCCTTCCAGTTCTCTGCTGCCAATGACTGGAACGAACTACAAAAATCTCTGAAACTGGAAACACTTATCTCCCTCACTAGCTTTAAGCACCAACTGTCAGAGCAGCTCACAGATTACTGCACCTGTACATAGCCCACCTATAATTTAGCCCAAACAACTACCTCTTTCCCAACTGTATTTAATTTTTATTTATTTATTTATTTTGCTGCTTTGCACCCCATTATTTTTTATTTCTACTTTGCACATTCTTCCATTGCAAAACTACCATTCCAGTATTTTACTTGCTATATTGTACTTACTTTGCCATCATGGCCTTTTTTGCCTTTACCTCCCTTCTCACCTCATTTGCTCACATTGTATATAGACTTGTTTATACTGCATTATTGACTGTATGTTTGTTTTTACTCCATGTGTAACTCTGTGTCGTTTTATCTGTCGAACTGCTTTGCTTTATCTTGGCCAGGTCGCAATTGTAAATGAGAACTTGTTCTCAACTAGCCTACCTGGTTAAATAAAGGTAAAATAAAAATAAAATAAATAAAATAAAACATGTCAGAAACAATTTCCTCAGATCGTTAATTTGAATGTGTTAGCTAGCTATAAAACTTGGTTAGCTATTTGTTAAGCACATGTAAAAACATAGTTACTTACATTTGAAATACACTGTCAAGTTAGAGTTCTGCACTTGTTGTCATCACTTCTCTCTGTCAGGTCATCTTTTTGAAGTGAGAGGACGGGAGTCGGTAGACGAGAATCACCTCAGCTATGTAAACAGGAAGCTCTTTTCTCATCTCCAACTACAGACGAGAATCACCTCAGCTATGTAAACAGGAAGCTCTTTCCTCCTCTCCAACTACAGATGAGGATCATCTCAGCTATGTAAACAGGAAGCTCTTTCCTCCTCTCCAACTACAGACGAGAATCACCTCAGCTATGTAAACAGGAAGCTCTTTCCTTCTCTCCAACTACAGACGAGGATCATCTCAGCTATGTAAACAGGAAGCTCTTTCCTCCTCTCCAACTACAGACGAGAATCACCTCAGCCCTCCTAGCTATGGTAGTCACTCATCACTAATAAGCTGCCAGGAGGCTAATGGCGATACAGAAGAGACACAAAATAATGACATAAAGCAAACTTTATAATTATAACTTAGCTATATGTGAATCGTAATCTAGCTAGACCAGCTAGTTGAACATGCAAACTACCTAAAAACTAATGTTATGCAAAGGCAACTACCTAAAACTAATGTCAGCTCCTTATGTAATAATGCCTTATGACAAAAACTACACAATCTGTCCAACTAAAACGATGAATCACATGTGCATACATTTTGTAGGTTTCTAAAAAATTGTATAAATTCACTTAGTCCACTATAACAACAGGTTCAAGTGTAGCCAGAGAAACTAGCTTGGAAGATAAAACTGCTTTGAACATGCATCAACCCCCTGACCCTGTTTCTAGAGTTCTGACTTCATCTAGCTAAGGCTGCTATCTATTGGAAAGCAATGGTAACTACACCAAGCAGCTAGTTGGAGATCTTAGACCAGTCTCTAACCTTTTCCAGCATGAGAGCTACGTTTAACACTTCCACTTTTTATATTTGTGGGTCATTAAGATGCATAACCCATTTATTTCGAAGCAGACAAGCATTGCATTTATCTTCACACCATATTGTCAACTATCTGTGTCTATATGTGTTGTTTTTGTCGCACTGCTTTGCTTTGTTTTGGCCAGGTTGCAGTTGTAAATAAGAAGTTATTCTCAACTGGCCTACCTGGTTAAATAAAGGTGAAATATATATATATATATATTTTAAATAACACCTATGTACCATTGATTGGTACAACGCTGGTCAACGTTGCCATGTAGGAGCTTAGATCAGAAACACCACAGCCGTGTTCAAATATTCATACTAACAGTACTATTTGTGACATGAGTATATAGTATGCTTATTGGTCATAGTATGGATATAGTTAGTATGCCAAAAGTTCCCAGATGTCGTACTAAATTAGCCAAAATATGAAGTATACAAGCAGTGGACACTATTTTCGTGCTTTTAGGGCCCATAATGCAATTATAAAGAAAATGGGTGTGGCTTCACACCGTTTTCAGTTTTGAAGAAAATGGCGGAAAAATATGCAGCTGAAGTCTGACGAGAGCGGATACAAATTCATTGCTTTAACTAATTATGACAAATGTTCAGAAAATGTTGAGCAATGTAATAAAGTAATGACTTTTCAAATCAGTTACATTACATGTTATGTTGACTGACAATTTGTTAGCTACGCTATCCTTACGAACCGCATAGCAATAGAGCAGTATGTACTGGCATGTTAGCTAGTTACCTAACGCTAGTTGGCTACTAATACATCGAACTTGCCAGGCAGTATATTAACTATCTGCTACCTAACTACCCAACGTTAATTGACTTGATTATTCACATCATTCTTAGCTAAGTGGTATAGTCATTGTGCTTTTAAATGGACATTGTTAATTCTGGCTATCTACTCCCATTTCAGAGCACTCTCGTCTGTGTGCCAGAGCTCGGCCAAAAAAAGTGTAATTAAATTGTTGCCAGCAGCACAATTACAGTCTCCAATGCTCTGGATAACATGAAGACAGCCTAACATGCTCTGCTTGGGTGAATAAAATGGTCAGAGTGGGGTGTTCTGTCATTTGTGTCTGGAAGTAGCTAGTCAACTTTAGCCAGTTAGCTTGGGTGCTTGACTGCCATTGAACGCTCGGATCAAATCAAATCATATTTTATTGGTCACATACACATATTTAGCAGATGTTGTTGCGGTTGTAGCGAAATGCTTGTGTTCATAGCTCCAACAGTGCGGTAGTATCAAACAATTCACAACAATACACACAAATCTAAAAGTAAAATAATGGAATTAATATATAAATTATAGGACGAGCAATGTTGGAGTGGCATTGACTAAAATACAGTAGAATAGAATACCGTATATACATATGAAATGAGTGAAACAGTATGTAAACATGATTAAAAGTGACTAGTGTTCCATTATTAAAATGACCAGTGATTCCATGTCTATGTATATAGGGCAGCAGCCTCAAAGGTGCGGGGTTGGGTAACCGGGTGGTAGCCAGCTAGTAATGGCCATTTAACAGTCTGATGGCCTTGAGATGGCCTCAAAGTCTGATGTCCTTGAGATAGAAGCTCCACACTGTCTGAATGGGTCGAGGTACTTCAAGCTTTCCACCTTCTCCACTGCAGTCCCGTCAATGTGGATAGGGAGGTGCTCCATCTGCTTTTTCCTGAAGTCCACGATCAGCTCCTTCGTTTTGTTGACATTGACGGAGAGGGCCCTCACCCCCTCCCTGTAGACTGTCTCGTTGTTGTTGGTAATCAGGCCTACTATGGTTGATTGATGATGAGCTTGGAGGATACTATGGTGTTGAAGGCTGAGCTGTAGTCAATGATCAGCGTTCTTACATACTGTAGGTATTCCTATTGTCCAAGTGGGATAGGGCAGTGTGCAGTGTAATGTCGATTGCATCGTCTATGTGTCTATTGGGGCGGTAAGCAAATTGAAGTGGGTCTAGGGTGTCAGGTAAGGTAGAAGTGAAATGGTCCTTAATAACTAGCCTCTCAAAGCACTTCATGATGACTGAAGTGAGTGCTACGGGGCGATAGTCATTTAGTTCAGTTACCTTTGCTTCATGGGTACAGGAACAATGGTGGACATCTTGAAGTAAGTGGGGACAGCAGACTGTGATAGGTTGAGGTCACGGCTAGGGATGCCTCCTGGGCCAGCAGCCTTGTGAGGGTTAGCACGCTTAAATATCTTACTCACGTCAGCCACGAAGAATGAGAGGCCACAATCCTTGGGAGCGGACCGCGTCAATGGCACTGTGTTATCCTCAAATCGGGCGAAGAAGGTGTTTAGCTTGTCTAGGAGCAAGATGTCGTTGTCTGCGGCGTGGCTGGTTTTCCCTTTGTAAACCTTGATTGTCCGTAGACCTGCCACATATGTCTCATATCTGAGCCCTTGAATTGCAACTTCACTTTGTCTCTGTACTGACGTTTTGCCTGTTTGATTGCCTTACAGAAGGAAGGCATATTCCCAGTCACCTTGCCGTGGTTAAATGCGGTGGTTCACACTTTCAGTTTAGCGTGAATGCTGCCATCTATCCATAGTTTTTGGTTTGGGTAGGTTTTAATAGTCACACTGGGAACAACATCCTCTATACACTTCCTGATGAACTCATTCACCGTGTCCGTGTATACATCAATGTTATTATCCGAGGTTACCCGGGAACATATCCCAGTCCACGTGATCAAAACAATCTGGAAGCATGGATTCTGATTGGTCAGACCAACGTTGAATAGACCTTAGCATACTTCCTGTATAAGTTTCTGCCTATAGGAAGGAAGGAGCAAAATAGAGTCGTGATCTCATTTGCCAAAGGGAGGCCGGGGTAGGGCCTTATAGGCATCCCGTAAAAGAGAATAGCAGTGGTCGAGTGGATTCCCAGCGCGAGTACTACAGTCAATGTGTAGGTAGAACTTCGGTAGTGTTTCCCTCAAATCTGCTTTGTTAAAATCCCCAGCTATAATAAATGCTGCCAGTGTAGTTCCGTGAGGGCCGCCGTGGTATCGGCTTGAGGGGGAATATACACGGCTGTGACTATAACACTGGTGTAGAGAGAAGTAGGCAGTCGCAGGTTTATAACTACCGAGTTTATTGAAGCACCATAGATCAAAGCGGGACAACACCCAAACACAGTTGTGATGAAAACATGTCTTCATAAACAAAAAGGCCCAGGGACCCAAAGTGTAAAATATAAAGTACTCAGGAAATAGTAGGAGAAATTCCTCAAGAAAACAAGTAACATTTGCAACGACCGATAAAGACAAATGGCAGAGGGGGTATATATATACAGTGGGGATTGGAACTAGGTGTGTATAGTGAAGAGTGAAGGGCGTTTGCCAGCAGTAGGTTCGGCAACAGCTAGAAGGACGGCGATGCCGAACGCCTGAGCTAGATAGGAGGTGGAGCCAAAGCAAAGGCTGATGTGACAAGAATAGCATTTTCTTTGGAGGTAATACTGTCTGCATTTGATTGTGCGGTGTTCTAGGTCGGGTGAGTTTCTGTACATTACCACAATCACACCATGAGTGGTTAATCATGAAACAACTCCAGATTGTATTTACACACTCAAAATTGTTAAATGTCTAGCTAGTCATTTGGTATGCTAACAAGCTAGCAAGAGGTTGCATAGCAACAGCATTTACTTCCGGTAGACAGGCAAAGCGCTAGTATGCTGAACTGAAATGATACCGTTTGTTTATAGTATACTAAAATAAAGGAAATGTTTACAGTATGTACAGTGGGGCAAAAACGTATTAAGTCAGCCACCAATTGTGCAAGTTCTCCCACTTAAAAAGATGAGAGGCCTGTAATCATAGGTACACTTCAACTATGACAGACCAAAAAAAATTATAATATTTTTTTAAATCCAGAAAATCACATTGTAGGATTTTTAATGAATTTATTTGCAAATTATGGTGGAAAATAAGTATTTGGTCACCTACAAACAAGCAAGATTTCTGGCTCTCACAGACCTGTAACTTCTTCTTAAAGAGGCTCCTCTGTCCTCCACTCGTTACCTGTATTAATGGCACCTGTTTGAACTTGTTATCAGTATAAAAGACACCTGTCCACAACCTCAAACAGTCACACTCCAAACTCCACTATGGCCAAGACCAAAGAGCTGTCACAGAACACCAGAAACAAAATTGTAGACCTGCACCAGGCTGGGAAGACTGAATCTGCAATAGGTACGCAGCTTGGTTTGAAGAAATCAACTGTGGGAGCAATTATTAGGAATTGGAAGACATACAAGACCACTGATAATCTCCCTTGATCTGGGGCTCCACGCAAGATCTCACCCCGTGGGGTCAAAGAACGGTGAGCAAAAATCCCAGAACCACACGGGGGGACATAGTGAATGACCTGCAGAGAGCTGGGACCAAAGTAACAAAGCCTAATCAGTAACACACTATGTCGCAAGGGACTCAAATCCTGCAGTGCCAGACGTGTCCTCCTGCTTAAGCCAGTACATGTCCAGGCCCGTCTGAAGTTTGCTAAAGAGCATTTGGATGATCCAGAAGAAGATTGTGAGAATGTCATATGGTCAGATGAAACCAAAATATAACTTTTTGGTAAAAACTCAACTCGTCGTGTTTGGAGGACAAAGAATGCTGAGTTGCATCCAAAAAACACCATACCTACTGTGAAGCACGGGGGTGGAAACATCATGCTTTGGGGCTGTTTTTCTGCAAAGTGACCAGGATGACTGATCCGTGTAAAGGAAAGCATGAATGGGGCCATGTATCATGAGATTGAGTGAAAACCTCCTTCCATCAGCAAGGGCATTGAAGATGAAACGTGGCCGGGTCTTTCAGCATGACAATGATGTCAAACACACCGCCCGGGCAACGAAGGAGTGGCTTCGTAAGAAGCATTTCAAGGTCCTGGAGTGGCCTAGCCAGTCTGCAGATCTCAACCCCACAGAAAATCTTTGGAGGGAGTTGAAAGTCCGTGTTGCCCAGCAACAGCCCCAAAACATCACTGCTCTAGAGGAGATCTGCATGGAGGAATGGGCCAAAATACCAGCAACAGTGTGTGAAAACCTTGTGAAGACTTACAGAAAACGTTTGACCTCTGTCATTGCCAACAATGGGTATATAACAAAGTATTGAGCTAAACTTTTGTTATTGACCAAATACTTATTTTCCACCATAATCAGCAAATTAATTCATTAAAAATCCTACAATGTGATTTTCTGGATTTTTTTTCTCATTTTGTCTGTCATAGTTGAAGTGTACCTATGATAAATTACAGGGCTCTCTCATCTTTTTAAGTGGGAGAACTTGCACAATTGGTGGCTGACGAAATACTTTTTTGCCCCACTGAGTTACATTTTGCCTAGTTAAATAAAGGTTAATTAAATGTAGTATATACTCATTAAGTATGTGGTATACAGTATGTTAGTATGGGTATTTGAAAACAACTCACATCTTTTCCTCCTTGATGGATTTCACCATGAATGCCTTTGCAGCCTTGAAGAATTATTGTTTGAATCTGAGCACTCCCTCCTTTGTTGTAGCCTGATGTCTTTTCCCCGAATGATTGTGGTCCAAGGCAGCCCCTTGGAGTCTTACAACCATCCCCTTGCTGGTTGAACTTGTTCCTCTTGGGCACTTATTTAGTGTACAGGGCATGAACACTCATGTTCACCTATGAATGAAAATATATATTAAATATAACTAGAGATTAATAAATAGGCTACTATGATTATACCGTTACTCAGATGAGAAATAAACAAAACATTTTTTTTTTAAAGTTTGTGCTTATTAATTTATTTAAAATGTTGTGATATATACTTTATATGGGGCGGCAGGTAGCCTAGTGACCGAAAGGTTGCTAGATCGAATCCCCGAGCTGATAAGGTAAAAATCTGTAGTTCTGTGCCTGAACAAGGCAGTTAACCCACTGTTCCTAGGCCGTCATTGTAAATAAGAATTTGTTATTAAACTGACTTGCCTAGTTAAATAAAGGTTAACTAAAAATATACAAAAGTATGTGGACACCGCTTCAGATGAGTGGATTCAGCCATTTCAGCCACACCTGTTGCTGACAGGTGTATAAAAATGAGCACACAGCCATGCAATCTCCATAGACAAACAATTGGCAGTAGAACGGTCTTACTGAACAGCTCAGTGACCTTCAATGTGGCATCGTCATAGGTTTGTCAAATTTCTGCCCTGCTAGAGCTGCCCCGGTGCTATTATTGTGAAGTGGAAACTTCTAGGAGTAACAACGGCTCAGCCATGAAATGATCGGCCACACAAGCTCAAAGAACGGGACCACCGGGTGCTGAAGCGCATAAAAATCATCTGTCCTCAGTTGCAACACTCACTACCGAGATCCAAACTGCCTCTGGAAGCAATGTCAGCACAAGAACTGTTCGTCGGGAGCTTCATGAAATGGGTTTAAATGGCTGAGCAGCCGCACACCAGCCAAAGATTACCATGCATAATGCAGAGTGTTTTAAAGCTCACCTCCATTGGACTCTGGAACATTGGAAACATGTTCCTTGGAATGATGACTCATGCGTCACCATCTGATGAATCTGGGTTAGCGGATGCCAGGAGAATGCTACCTGCCCGAATGCGTCGTGCCAACTGTAAAGTTTGGTATAATGGTCTGGGGTTGTTTTTCTTGGTTCGTGCCCCTTAGTTCCAGTGAAGGGAAATCTTAACACTACAGCATACAATGACATTCTAGACGATTCTGTGCTTCCAACTTTGTGGCAACAGTTTTGGGAAGGCCCTTTCCTGATTCAGCATGACAATGCCCCCGTGCACAAAGTGAGGTCCATACAGAAATAGTTTGCCGAGATTGGTGTGTAAGAACTTGACTGGCCTGTACAGAGCCCTGACCTCAACCCCATCAAACACCATTGGTATGAAATGGAACACAGACTGCGAGCCAGACCTAATCGCCCAACATCATTGCCCGACCTCACTAATGTTCTTGTGGCTGAATGGAAGCAAGTCCCTGCAGCGATGTTTCAACATCTAGTGGAAAGCCTTCCCAGAAGAATGGAGGCTGTTATAGCAGCAAAAGGGAGACCAACTCTATATTGATGCCCATGTCTTTGGAAGGAGATGTTCGACAAGCAGGTGTCCACATACTCTTGGACATGTAGTGTATTTACAGAGATCCTTTAGCAATCTCAAGTTGGGGATGATGTTTCTCACTTTCTCAAAAGCTGGTGATGCTGTGATCAGCCAGGGTCGTGTTTCTTCCTCTTCAGGTGTGTAGGGGGAGAGGTCTGTTGCGGGTGCTCATATGTGATGTGGTGAACTACAGTGATCCCCTTTTCCTTCGCCAGCTGGACTCTTACACCAGCAGTGGTGGCACAGTATCCCAAGTGGTGTGTGATTGCCCTCACCCATGGCAGTACCTGAGACAGACCAGGAACAAATGAGACACCCAAGTCATTGACTTGAACTATCGCCTCTGCCTGAAAATTAATTTGTAAAAAACAAATAGAACCAAATTAATTTCTACAGTATATTGTGACAAGTTGGGGGGTTCTGAGCTTACTATAATATATTTCAAAGTACCTCTGGCTTCGCGATGGCCAACAGCTGTTTCCTCACACCTTTCGCATTGTGCCACAGGTAGTACTCATGCCAGATATGAGGATTGGAGTCCCTCAAGAACACCCTCACACTTGGATGCCTGTCAGGTGGTCAGAGTTTAAACTACGCATCCATGGGCCTGTTAGGATGATAATAAAAAGCATTGTTACTAAAGGTACCTAATGTAGGCCTACACATTGCATAACGATATACATTTTTTTAAATAAAGAACATGCTTATAGCTTACCTCAATATGTTGCAGGCATCTCTCTAAACCCTCTGTCTCCAACCAGTAGCTGTTCTTCACATCGGTCCCATGTCTCCTGGGTGAGGATCAGATGAGAAGCAGTCCAGGATGGTGTAGGAGCCACTGTGTAGGAGGCACAGTGGCCTCGCGCATCTCAGCGTGCGTCTCCGGATACAATCAGTGGTCTGTCACCAATTGAAGCCAGAATAGCCTCCGTCTGCAGGGTCCACATGTGGTTTTAACCTCTGGCACAAAGTAGAGGTGATGTATGTTGGTGAACTGTCACCACGACATGGACACCAGGCTGAGGAGGTGACACGTTTCTACAAATGTGGCATGGGACCAGCCAGTAAGGAAAACTGCTGATGGCACCAAAATATTCCCTGCGAACAACTTTCCCACTCTGGTCTGGGACTCCCACTTCCCCCATTGGCTCACAACACACTGTTTCCATGGTGATGGCTTCTAAACAGCTTCTACCCCAAGCCATAAGACTCCTGAACAGCTAATCAAATGGCTACACAGACTATTTGTATCCCCCCCCCCCCCCCCCCCACACACACAGACTTCTACGCTGTTGCTACTCTGTTATTATCTATGCAAAGTCACTTTAATAACTCTACCTACATGTACATATTGCCTCAATTACCTCAACACCGGTACCCCCCCACATTGACTCTGTACCGGTACCCCCTGTATATAGCCTCCACATTGACTTTGTACCGGTACCCCCTGTATATAGCCTCCACATTGACTCTGTACCGGTACCCCCTGTATATAGCCTCCACATTGACTCTGTACCGGTACCCCCTGTATATAGCCTCCACATTGACTCTGTACCGGTACCCCCTGTATATAGCCTCCACATTGACTCTGTACCGGTACCCCCAGTATATAGCCTCAACATTTACTCTGTACCAGTACCCCCTGTATATAGCCTCCACATTGACTCTGTACCGGTACCCCCTGTATATAGCCTCCACATTGACTCTGTACCAGTACCCCCTGTATATAGCCTCCACATTGACTCTGTACCGGTACCCCCTGTATATAGCCTCCACATTGACTCTGTACCGGTACCCCCTGTATATAGCCTCCACATTGACTTTGTACCGGTACCCCCTGTATATAGCCTCCACATTGACTCTGTACCGGTACCCCCTGTATATAGCCTCCACATTGACTCTGTACCGGTACCCCCTGTATATAGCCTCCACATTGACTCTGTACCGGTACCCCCTGTATATAGCCTCCACATTGACTCTGTACCGGTACCCCCAGTATATAGCCTCAACATTTACTCTGTACCAGTACCCCCTGTATATAGCCTCCACATTGACTCTGTACCGGTACCCCCTGTATATTAGCCTCCACATTGACTCTGTACCAGTACCCCCTGTATATAGCCTCCACATTGACTCTGTACCGGTACCCCCTGTATATAGCCTCCACATTGACTCTGTACCGGTACCCCCTGTATATAGCCTCCACATTGACTCTGTACCGGTACCCCCTGTATATAGCCTCCACATTGACTCTGTACCGTACCCCCTGTATATAGCCTCCACATTGACTCTGTACCGGTACCCCCTGTATATAGCCTCCACATTGACTCTGTACCGGTACCCCCTGTATATAGCCTCCACATTGACTCTGTACCGGTACCCCCTGTATATAGCCTCCACATTGACTCTGTACCGGTACCCCCTGTATATAGCCTCCACATTGACTCTGTACCGGTACCCCTGTATATAACCTCCACATTGACTCTGTACCGGTACCCCTGTATATAGCCTCCACATTGACTCTGTACCGGTACCCCCTGTATATAACCTCCACATTGACTCTGTACCGGTACCCCCTGTATATAGCCTCCACATTGACTCTGTACGGTACCCCTGTATATAGCCTCCACATTGACTCTGTACCGGTACCCCCTGTATATAGCCTCCACATTGACTCTGTACCGGTACCCCCTGTATATAGCCTCCACATTGACTCTGTACCGGTACCCCCTGTATATAGCCTCCACATTGACTCTGTACCGGTACCCCCTGTATATAGCCTCCACATTGACTCTGTACCGGTACCCCCTGTATATAGCCTCCACATTGACTCTGTACCGGTACCCCTGTATATAGCCTCCACATTGACTCTGTACCGGTACCCCCTGTATATAGCCTCCACATTGACTCTGTACCGGTACCCCCTGTATATAGCCTCCACATTGACTCTGTACCGGTACCCCCTGTATATAGCCTCCACATTGACTCTGTACCGGTACCCCCTGTATATAGCCTCCACATTGACTCTGTACCGGTACCCCCTGTATATAGCCTCCACATTGACTCTGTACCGGTACCCCCTGTATATAGCCTCCACATTGACTCTGTACCGGTACCCCCTGTATATAGCCTCCACATTGACTCTGTACCGGTACCCCCTGTATATAGCCTCCACATTGACTCTGTACCGGTACCCCCTGTATATAGCCTCCACATTGACTCTGTACCGGTACCCCCTGTATATAGCCTCCACATTGACTCTGTACCGGTACCCCCTGTATATAGCCTCCACATTGACTCTGTACCGGTACCCCTGTATATAGCCTCCACATTGACTCTGTACCGGTACCCCCTGTATATAGCCTCCACATTGACTCTGTACCGGTACCCCCTGTATATAGCCTCCACATTGACTCTGTACCGGTACCCCCTGTATATAGCCTCCACATTGACTCTGTACCGGTACCCCCGGTATATAGCCTCCACATTTGAACTCTGTACCATGTACCCCCCGGTATATTAGCCTCCACATTGACTCTGTACCGGTACCCCCTGTATATAGCCTCCACATTGACTCTGTACCGGTACCCCCTGTATATAGCCTCACATTGACTCTGTACCGGTACCCCCTGTATATAGCCTCCACATTGACTCTGTACCGGTACCTCCCTGTATAATAGCACCTCCACTTGACTCTGTACCGGTACCCCTGTATATAGCCTCCACATTGACTCTGTACCGGTACCCCGCTGTATATAGCCTCACATTGACTCTGTACCGGTACCCCCTGTATATAGCCGCCACATTGACTCTGTACCGGGTACCCCCTGTAATATAGCCTCCACATTGACTCTGTACCGGTACCCCCGGTATATAAGCCTCCACAATTGACTCTGTACCGGTACCCCCTGTATATAACCCTCCACATTGAACTCTGTACCGGTACCCCCTTGTATATAAGCCGCCAACATTGACTCTGTAACCGGTACCCCTGTATATGGCCCTCCACATTGACTCTGTACCGGTACCCCCTGTATATAGCCTCCACATTGACTCTGTACCGGTACCCCCTGTATATAGCCTCCACATTGACTCTGTAACCGGTACCCCTGTATATACCTCCACATTGACTCTGTAGCCGGTACCCCCTGTAATAGCCTCCACATTGACTCTGTACCGGTACCCCCTGTATATAGCCTCCACATTGACTCTGTACCGGTACCCCCTGTATATAGCCTCCACATTGACTCTGTACCGGTACCCCCTGTATATAGGCCTCCACATTGACTCTGTACCGGTACCCCCTGTATATACCTCCACATTGACTCTGTACCGGTACCACCCTGTATATAGCCTCCACATTGACTCTGACCGGTACCCCCTGTATATAGCCTCCACATTGACTCTGTACCGGTACCCCCTGTATATAGCCTCCACATTGACTCTGTACCGGTACCCCCTGTATATAGCCTCCACATTGACTCTGTACCGGTACCCCTGTATATAGCCTCCACATTGACTCTGTACCGGTACCCCTGTATATAGCCTCCACATTGACTCTGTACCGGTACCCCCTGTATATAGCCTCCACATTGACTCTGTACCGGTACCCCTGTATATAACCTCCACATTGACTCTGTACCGGTACCCCCTGTATATACCTCCACATTGACTCTGTACCGTACCCCCTGTATATAGCCTCCACATTGACTCTGTACCGGTACCCCCTGTATATAGCCTCCACATTGACTCTGTACCGGTACCCCCTGTATATAGCCTCCACATTGACTCTCGCTACCGGTACCCCCTGTATTATAGCCTCACACATTGACTCTGTACCGGTACCCCCTGTATATAGCCTCCACATTGACTCTAGTACGGTACCCCCTGTATATAGCCTCCACATTGACTCTGTACTGGTACCCCTGTATATAGCCTCCACATTGACTCTGTACGTACCCCCTGTATATAGCCTCCCCATTGACTCTGTACCGGTACCCCCTGTATATAGCCTCCACATTGACTCTGTACGGTACCCCCTGTATTGCCTCCACATTGACTCTGGTAACGGCATGTATATAGCCTCCACATTGACTCTGTACCGGTACCCCCTGTATATAGCCTCCACATTGACTCTGTACCCCCCTGTATATAGCCTCCACATTGACTCTGTACCGGTACCCCCTGTATATAGCCTCCACATTGACTCTGTACCGGTTACCCCTGTATATAGCCTCCACATTGACTCTGTAACAGGTACCCCCTGTATATAGCCTCCACATTGACTCTGTAACCGTACCCCTGTATATAGCCTCCACATATGTACCGGTACCCCTGTATATAGCCTCCACATTGACTCTGTACCGGTACCCCCTGGATATAGCCTCCACATTGAACTCTGTACCTGGTACCCCCTGTATATAGCCTCCACATTGACTCTGTACTGGTACCCCCTGTATATAGCCTCCACATTGACTCTGTACTGGTACCCCCTGTATATAGCCTCCACATTGACTCTGTACCGGTACCCCCAGTATATAGCCTCAACATTTACTCTGTACCAGTACCCCCTTATATAAGCCTCCACATTGACTCTGTACCGGTAACCCCCTGTATATAGCCTCCACATTGACGCTGTACCAGGTACCCCCTGTATATAGCCTCCACATTGACTCTGTACCGGTACCCCCTGTATATAGCCTCCACATTGACTCTGTACCGGTACCCCCTGTATATAGCCTCACATTGACTCTGTAACCGGTACCCCCTGTATATAGCCTCCACATTGACTCTGTACCGGTACCCCCTGTATATAGCCTCCACATTGACTCTGTACCGTACCCCTGTATATAGCCTCCACATTGACTCTGTACCGGTACCCCCTGTATATAGCCTCCACATTGACTCTGTACCGGTACCCCTGTATATAGCCTCCACATTGACTCTGTCCGGTACCCCCTGTATATAGCCTCCACATTGACTCTGTACCGGTACCCCCTGTATATAGCCTCCACATTGACTCTGTACCGGTACCCCCTGTATATAAGCCTCCACATGACTCTGTACCGGTACCCCCGTAGATAGCACTCCACATTGACTCTGTACCGTACCCCCTGTATATAGCCTCCACATTGACTCTGTACCGGTACCCCCTGTATATAGCCTCCACATTGACTCTGTACCGTACCCCCTGTATATAGCCTCCACTTGACTCTGTACCGGTACCCCCTGTATATAGCCTCCACATATGACTCTGTACCGGTACCCCTGTATATAGCCTCCACATTGACTCTTGTACCGGTACCCCCTGTATAAGCCTCCACATTGACTCTGTACCGGTACCCCTGTATATAGCCTCCACATTGACTCTGTACCGGTACCCCCTGTATATAGCCTCCACATTGACTCTGTACCGGTACCCCCTGTATATAGCCTCCACATTGACTCTGTACCGGTACCCCCTGTATATAGCCTCCACATTGACTCTGTACCGGTACCCCCTGTATATAGCCTCCACCATTGGACTCTGTACCGGTACCCCCTGTATATAGCCTCCACATTGACTCTGTACCGGTACCCCCTGTATACCTCACTAACCCCCTGTATATAGCCTCCACATTGACTCTGTACCGGTACCCCCTGTATATAGCCTCCACATTGACTCTGTACCGGTACCCCCTGTATATAGCCTCCACATTGACTCTGTACCGGTACCCCCTGTATATAGCCTCCACATTGACTCTGTACCGGTACCCCCTGTATATAGCCTCCACATTGACTCTGTACCGGTACCCCCTGTATATAGCCTCCACATTGACTCTGTACCGGTACCCCCTGTATATAGCCTCCACATTGACTCTGTACCGGTACCCCCTGTATATAGCCTCCACATTGACTCTGTACCGGTACCCCCTGTATATAGCCTCCACATTGACTCTGTACCGGTACCCCCTGTATATAGCCTCCACATTGACTCTGTACCGGTACCCCCTGTATATAGCCTCACATTGACTCTGTACCGGTACCCCCTGTATATAGCCTCCACATTGACTCTGTACCGGACCCCTGTATATAGCCTCCACATTGACTCTGTACCGGTACCCCCCTGTATATAGCCTCCACATTGACTCTGTACCGGGTACCCCCCTGGATATAACCTCCACAAGTTGACTCTGTACCGTACCCCCTGTATATAAGCCTCCACATTGACTCTGTACCGTACCCCCCTGTATATAGCCTCCACATTGACTCTGTACCGTACCCCCTGTATATAGCCTCCACATTGACTCTGTACCGGTACCCCCTGTATATAGCCTCCCATTTACTACGTACGGTACCCCCTGTAATATAGCCTCCACATTGACTCTGTACAGGTACCCCCCCTGTATATAGCCTCCACATTGACTCTGTACCGGTAACCCCTGTATATAGCCTCCACATTGACTCTGTACCGGTACCCCCTGTATATAGCCTCCACATTGACTCTGTACCGGTACCCCCTGTATAGAGCCTCCACATTGACTCTGTACCGGTACCCCCTGTATATAGCCTCCACATTGACTCTGTACCGGTACCCCCTGTATATAGCCTCCACATTGACTCTGTACCGGTACCCCTGTATATAGCCTCCACATTGACTCTGTACCGGTACCCCCTGTATATAGCCTCCACATTGACTCTGTACGGTACCCCCTTGTATATAGCCTCCACATTGACTCTGTACCGGTAACCCCTGTATATAGCCTCCACATTGACTCTGTACCGGTACAACACCCTGTGATATAGCCTCCACATTGACTCTGTACCGGTACCCCTGTATATAGCCTCCACATTGACTCTGTACCGGTACCCCCTGTATATAGCCTCCACATGACTCTGTACCGGTACCCCCTGTATATAGCCTCCACATTGACTCTGTACGGTACCCCCTGTATATAGCCTCCACATTGACTCTGTACCGGTACCCCCTGTATATAGCCGTCCACATTACTCTGTACCTGGTACCCACTGTATATAGCCTCCCATTGACATTGACTCTGTACTGGTACCCCTGTATATAGCCTCCACATTGACTCTGTACTCGTACCCCTGTATATAGCCTCCACTTGACTCTTAACCGGTAACCCCCTGTATATAGCCTCCACATTGACTCTGTACCGGTACCCCCTGTATATAGCCTCCACATTGACTCTGTACCAGTACCCCCTGTATATAGGCCTCCACATTGACTCTGTACCGGTACCCCTGTATATGCCTCCACATTGACTCTGTACCGGTACCCCCTGTATATAGCCTCCACATTGACTCTGTACCGGTACCCCCTGTATATAGCCTCCACATTGACTCTGTACGGTACCCCTGTATTATAGCCCACATTGACTCGGTACCGGTACCCCCTGTATATAGCCTCCACATTGACTCTGTACCGGTACCCCCTGTATATAGCCTCCACATTGAACTCTGTAACCGGTACCCCCCTGTATATAGCCTCCACATTGACTCTGTACCGGTACCCCCTGTATATAGCCTCCACATTGACTCTGTACTGGTACCCCCTGTATATAGCCTCCACATTGACTCTGTACTGGTACCCCCTGTATATAGCCTCCACATTGACTCTGTACCGGTACCCCCTGTATATAGCCTCCACATTGACTCTGTACCGGTACCCCCTGTATATAGCCTCCACATTGACTCTGTACCGGTACCCCCTGTATATAGCCTCCACATTGACTCTGTACCGGTACCCCCTGTATATAGCCTCCACATTGACTCTGTACCGGTACCCCCTGTATATAGCCTCCACATTGACTCTGTACCGGTACCCCCTGTATATAGCCTCCACATTGACTCTGTACCGGTACCCCCTGTATATAGCCTCCACATTGACTCTGTACCGGTACCCCCTGTATATAGCCTCCACATTGACTCTGTACCGGTACCCCCTGTATATAGCCTCCACATTGACTCTGTACCGGTACCCCCTGTATATAGCCTCCACATTGACTCTGTACCGGTACCCCCTGTATATAGCCTCCACATTGACTCTGTACCGGTACCCCCTGTATATAGCCTCCACATTGACTCTGTAACCGGTACCCCCTGTATATAGCCTCCACATTGACTCTGTACCGTACCCCCTTATATAACCTCCACATTGACTCTGTACGGTACCCCCTGTATATAGCCTCCACATTGACTCTGTACAGTTACCCCCTGTATATAGCCTCCACATTGACTCTGTACCGGTACCCCTGTATATAGCCTCCACATTGACTCTGTACCGGTACCCCCTGTATATAGCCTCCACATTGACTCTGTACCGGTATACCCCCTGTATAAGCCTCCACATTGACTCTGTACCGGTACCCCCTGTATATAGCCTCCACATTGACTCTGTACCGGTACCCCCTGTATATAGCCTCCACATTGACTCTGTACCGGTACCCCCTGTAGATAGCCTCCACATTGACTCTGTACGCGGTACCCCCTGTATATAGCCCTCCACATTGACACGTACCCCCCCTGTAAATAGCCTCCACATTGACTCTGTAACCGGTACCCCCTGTATATAGCCTCCACATTGACTCTGTACCGGTACCCCCTGTATATAGCCTCCACATTGACTCTGTACCGGTACCCCCTGTATATAGCCTCCACATTGACTCTGTACCGGTACCCCCTGTATATAGCCTCCACATTGACTCTGTACCGGTACCCCCTGTATATAGCCTCCACATTGACTCTGTACCGGTACCCCCTGTATATAGCCTCCACATTGACTCTGTACCGGTACCCCTGTATATAGCCTCCACATTGACTCTGTACCGGTACCCCCTGTATATAGCCTCCACATTGACTCTGTACCGGTACCCCCTGTATATAGCCTCCACATTGACTCTGTACCGGTACCCCCTGTATATAGCCTCCACATTGACTCTGTACCGGTACCCCCTGTATATAGCCTCCACATTGACTCTGTACCGGTACCCCCTGTATATAGCCTCCACATTGACTCTGTACCGGTACCCCCTGTATATAGCCTCCACATTGACTCTGTACCGGTACCCCCTGTATATAGCCTCCACATTGACTCTGTACCGGTACCCCCTGTATATAGCCTCCACATTGACTCTGTACCGGTACCCCTGTATATAGCCTCCACATTGACTCTGTACCGGTACCCCCTGTATATAGCCTCCACATTGACTCTGTACCGGTACCCCCTGTATATAGCCTCCACATTGACTCTGTACCGGTACCCCCTGTATATAGCCTCCACATTGACTCTGTACCGGTACCCCCTGTATATAGCCTCCACATTGACTCTGTACCGGTACCCCCTGTATATAGCCTCCACATTGACTCTGTACCGGTACCCCCTGTATATAGCCTCCACATTGACTCTGTACCGGTACCCCCTGTATATAGCCTCCACATTGACTCTGTACCGGTACCCCCTGTATATAGCCTCCACATTGACTCTGTACCGGTACCCCCTGTATATAGCCTCCACATTGACTCTGTACCGGTACCCCCTGTATATAGCCTCCACATTGACTCTGTACCGGTACCCCCTGTATATAGCCTCCACATTGACTCTGTACCGGTACCCCCTGTATATAGCCTCCACATTGACTCTGTACCGGTACCCCCTGTATATAGCCTCCACATTGACTCTGTACCGGTACCCCCTGTATATAGCCTCCACATTGACTCTGTACCGGTACCCCCTGTATATAGCCTCCACATTGACTCTGTACCGGTACCCCCTGTATATAGCCTCCACATTGACTCTGTACCGGTACCCCCTGTATATAGCCTCCACATTGACTCTGTACCGGTACCCCCTGTATATAGCCTCCACATTGACTCTGTACCGGTACCCCCTGTATATAGCCTCCACATTGACTCTGTACCGGTACCCCCTGTATATAGCCTCCACATTGACTCTGTACCGGTACCCCCTGTATATAGCCTCCACATTGACTCTGTACCGGTACCCCCTGTATATAGCCTCCACATTGACTCTGTACCGGTACCCCCTGTATATAGCCTCCACATTGACTCTGTACCGGTACCCCCTGTATATAGCCTCCACATTGACTCTGTACCGGTACCCCCTGTATATAGCCTCCACATTGACTCTGTACCGGTACCCCCTGTATATAGCCTCCACATTGACTCTGTACCGGTACCCCCTGTATATAGCCTCCACATTGACTCTGTACCGGTACCCCCTGTATATAGCCTCCACATTGACTCTGTACCGGTACCCCCTGTATATAGCCTCCACATTGACTCTGTACCGGTACCCCCTGTATATAGCCTCCACATTGACTCTGTACCGGTACCCCCTGTATATAGCCTCCACATTGACTCTGTACCGGTACCCCCTGTATATAGCCTCCACATTGACTCTGTACCGGTACCCCCTGTATATAGCCTCCACATTGACTCTGTACCGGTACCCCCTGTATATAGCCTCCACATTGACTCTGTACCGGTACCCCCTGTATATAGCCTCCACATTGACTCTGTACCGGTACCCCCTGTATATAGCCTCCACATTGACTCTGTACCGGTACCCCCTGTATATAGCCTCCACATTGACTCTGTACCGGTACCCCCTGTATATAAGCCTCCAGCATTGAACTCTGTACCGGTACCCCCTGTATATAGCCTCCACATTGACTCTGTACCGTACCCCCTGTATATAGCCTCCACATTGACTCTGTACGGTACCCCCTGTATATAGCCTCCACATGACTCGTACCGGTACCCCCTGTATATAGCCTCCACATGACTCTGTACCGGTACCCCCTTAGATAGCCTCCACATGACTCTGTACCGGTACCCCCTGTATATAGCCTCCACATTGACTCTGTACCGGTACCCCCTGTATATAGCCTCCACATTGACTCTGTACCGTACCCCCTGTATATAGCCTCCACATTGACTCTGTATCGTACCCCTGTATATAGCCTCCACCATTGACTCTGTACCGGTACCCCCTGTATATAGCCTCCACATTGACTCTGTACCGGTACCCCCTGTATATAGCCTCCACATTGACTCTGTACGGTACCCCCCTGTATATAGCCTCCACATTGACTCTGTACCGGTACCCCCTGTATATAGCCTCCACATTGACTCTGTACCGGTACCCCCTGTATATAGCCTCCACATTGACTCTGTACCGGTACCCCCTGTATATAGCCTCCACATTGACTCTGTACCGGTACCCCCTGTATATAGCCTCCACATTGACTCTGTACCGGTACCCCCTGTATATAGCCTCCACATTGACTCTGTACCGGTACCCCCTGTATATAGCCTCCACATTGACTCTGTACCGGTACCCCCTGTATATAGCCTCCACATTGACTCTGTACCGGTACCCCCTGTATATAGCCTCCACATTGACTCTGTACCGGTACCCCCTGTATATAGCCTCCACATTGACTCTGTACCGGTACCCCCTGTATATAGCCTCCACATTGACTCTGTACCGGTACCCCCTGTATATAGCCTCCACATTGACTCTGTACCGGTACCCCCTGTATATAGCCTCCACATTGACTCTGTACCGGTACCCCTGTATATAGCCTCCACATTGACTCTGTACCGGTACCCCTGTATATAGCCTCCACATTGACTCTGTACCGGTACCCCCTGTATATAGCCTCCACATTGACTCTGTTACCTGTACCCCCTGTATATAGCCTCCACATTGACTCTGTACCGGTAACCCCTGTATATAGCCTCCACATTGACTCTGTACCGGTACCCCCTGTATATAGCCTCCACATTGACTCTGTACCGTACCCCTGTATATAGCCTCCACATTGACTCTGTACCGGTACCCCCTGTATATAGCCTCACATTGACTCTGTACCGGTACCCCTGTATATAGCCTCCACATTGACTCTGTTACCGGTACCCCCTGTATATAGCCTCCACAGTTGACTCTGTACCGGTACCCCTGTATATAGCCTCCACATTGACTCTGTACCAGTACCCCCTGTATATAGCCTCCACATTGACTCTGTACCGGTACCCCCTGTATATAGCCTCCACATGACTCTGTACTGGTACCCACTGTATAGAGGTCCTCCACATTACCTGTACGGTACACCCTGTATATAGCCTCCACATGACTCTGTACCGGTACCACCCTGTATATAGCCTCCACATTGACTCTGTACCGGTACCCCCTGTATATAGCCTCCACATTGACTCTGTACCGGTACCCCCTGTATATAGCCTCCACATTGACTCTGTACCGGTACCCCCTGTATATAGCCTCCACATTGACTCTGTACCGGTACCCCCTGTATATAGCCTCCACATTGACTCTGTACCGGTACCCCCTGTATATAGCCTCCACATTGACTCTGTACCGGTACCCCCTGTATATAGCCTCCACATTGACTCTGTACCGGTACCCCCTGTATATAGCCTCCACATTGACTCTGTACCGGTACCCCCTGTATATAGCCTCCACATTGACTCTGTACCGGTACCCCCTGTATATAGCCTCCACATTGACTCTGTACCGGTACCCCCTGTATATAGCCTCCACATTGACTCTGTACCGGTACCCCCTGTATATAGCCTCCACATTGACTCTGTACCGGTACCCCCTGTATATAGCCTCCACATTGACTCTGTACCGGTACCCCATGTATATAGCCTCCACATTGACTCTGTACCGTACCCCCTGTATATAGCCTCCACATTGACTCTGTACCGGTACCCCCTGTATATAGCCTTCCACATTGACTCTGTACCGGTACCCCCTGTATATAGCCTCCACATTGACTCTGTACCGGTACCCCCCTGTATATAGCCTCCACATTGACTCTGTACCGGTACCCCCTTGTATATAGCCTCCACATTGACTCTGTACCAGGTACCCCCTGTATATAGCCTCCACATTGACTCTGTACCGGTACCCGCATGTATATAAGCCTCCACATTGACTCTGTACCGGTACCCCCTGGTATATAGCCTCCACATTGACTCTGTACCAGTACCCCTGTATATAGCCTCCACATTGACTCTGGTACCAGTACCCCCTGTATATAGCCTCCACATTGACTCTGTACGGTACCCCCTGATATAGCCTCCACATTGACTCTGTACCGGTACCCCCTGTATATAGCCTGCCACATTGACCTCTGTACCGGTACCCCCTGTATATAGCCTCCACATTGACTCTGTACCGGTACCCCCTGTATATAGCCTCCACATTGACTCTGTACCGGTACCCCCTGTATATAGCCTCCACATTGACTCTGTACCGGTACCCCCTGTATATAGCCTCCACATTGACTCTGTACCGGTACCCCTGTATATAGCCTCCACATTGACTCTGTACCGGTACCCCCTGTATATAGCCTCCACATTGACTCTGTACCGGTACCCCCTGTATATAGCCTCCACATTGACTCTGTACCGGTACCCCCTGTATATAGCCTCCACATTGACTCTGTACCGGTACCCCCTGTATATAGCCTCCACATTGACTCTGTACCGGTACCCCCTGTATATAGCCTCCACATTGACTCTGTACCGGTACCCCCTGTATATAGCCTCCACATTGACTCTGTACCGGTACCCCCTGTATATAGCCTCCACATTGACTCTGTACCGGTACCCCCTGTATATAGCCTCCACATTGACTCTGTACCGGTACCCCCTGTATATAGCCTCCACATTGACTCTGTACCGGTACCCCCTGTATATAGCCTCCACATTCCCATTGACTCTCTTACCGGTACCCCCTGTATATAGCCTCCACACTGACTCTGTTTACCGGTACCCCCGTATATAGCCTCCACATTGACTCTGTACAGTACACCCTGTATATAGCCTCCACAGTTGACTCTGTTACCTGGTTACCCCCGTTTATATAGCCTCCAACATTGACTCTGTACCAGTTACCCTATGTATGATAGCCTCCACATTGACTCTGTACCGGTACCCCTGTTATATAGCCTCCACATTACTCTGTTACCGGTACCCCCTGTATATTAGCCTACCACATTGCCCTCTGTACCAGTACCCCCTTGTATATAGGCCTCCACATGACTCACTTTGTACTCAGGTACCCCCTGTATATAAGCCTCCACATTACGACTTCGTACCGGATACCCCCTGTATATTAGCCTCCACATTGACTCTGTACGGTACCCCCTGTATATAGCCTCCACATTGACTCTGTACCGGTACCCCCTGTATATAGCCTCCACATTGACTCTGTACCGGTACCCCCTGTATATAGCCTCCACATTGACTCTGTACCAGTACCCCCCTGTATATAGCCTCCACATTGACTCTGTACCGGTACCCCCTGTATATAGCCTCCACATTGACTCTGTACCGGTACCCCCTGTATATAGCCTCCACATTGACTCTGTACCGGTACCCCCTGTATATAGCCTCCACATTGACTCTGTACCGGTACCCCCTGTATATAGCCTCCACATTGACTCTGTACCGGTACCCCCTGTATATAGCCTCCACATTGACTCTGTACCGGTACCCCCTGTATATAGCCTCCACATTGACTCTGTACCGGTACCCCCTGTATATAGCCTCCACATTGACTCTGTACCGGTACCCCCTGTATATAGCCTCCACATTGACTCTGTACCGGTACCCCCTGTATATAGCCTCCACATTGACTCTGTACCGGTACCCCCTGTATATAGCCTCCACATTGACTCTGTACCGGTACCCCCTGTATTATAGCCTCCAAATGACTTCGTAACAGGGTACCCCCTTTGTAATTAGCATTTCCCACATTGACTCATGTACAACGGTTACCCCCGTGATATAGCCTTCTCCCACATTGACTCCCCCTGTACCGGTACCCCCTGTAGTAATGCTCTCCCACTGACTCTGTACCGTACCCCCTGTAATAAGCCTCCCACACTGCTTCTGTACCGGTACCCCCCGTTATATAGCCTCCCCATTGACTCTGTACCGGTTACCCACTGTATATAGCCTCCACATTGACTTTTTCTGTACCGGTACCCCCTGTATTAAAGCCTCCACATGACTCTGTACCGGGTACCCCCTTGTATATAGCGCTCCACACTGACTCTGTACCGGTACCCCCTGTATATAGCCTCCACACTTGACTCTGTACCGGTAACCCCTGTATATAAGCTCCACATTGGACTTCCTGTCCCGGCTACCCCCTGTTATATAGCCTACCACACTTGACTCTGTACCGGTACCCCCATGTATTATTGCCTCCCACACTGACTCTGTTACCGGTTTACCCCCCTGTATATAGCCTTCCACACTTGACTCTGTACCGGTACCCCCTGTATATAAGCCCTCCACCTTGACTCTGTACCAGTTACCCCCTGCTATAATAAGGCCTCCACATTGACTCTGTACCGGTACCCCCTGTATATAGCCTCCACATTGACTCTGTACCGGTACCCCCTGTATATAGCCTCCACATTGACTCTGTACCAGTACCCCCTGTATATAGCCTCCACATTGACTCTGTACCGGTACCCCCTGTATATAGCCTCCGCATTGACTCTGTACCAGTACCCCCTGTATATAGCCTCCACATTGACTCTGTACCAGTACCCCCTGTATATAGCCTCCGCATTGACTCTGTACCGGTACCCCCTGTATAAAGCCTCCACATTGACTCTGTACCGGTACCCCCTGTATAAAGCCTCGCTACAGTTATTTTACTAGTGATCTTTAATTATTTGTTACTTTTATTTTCATATTTTAATTAACACTTATTTTTCTTAACTGCATTGTCTTAAGGATCTGCCCCTTTTTTTACATGTTCGCCTCCTAAAATGACATCCCCAAATCTAACTGCCTGTAGCTCAGGACCTGAAGCAAAGGATATGCATATTCTTGCTTGTGGAAAAGTGAAATGAATGTAGGAGAATATAACACATTAGATCTGGTCAAAGAGAATACAAAAGAAAAAAACATACGTTTAAAAAATAATAACTGTAGCGTAATATTTGAAATGCAAGAGAAAGGCCATAATGAATTATTCCAGCCCATGCACAATTTAGACTGGCCACTAGATGGCAGCAGTGTATGTGCAACGTTTTAGACTGATCCAATGAACTATTGCATATCTATTCAAAATGTTGTATCAAGACTGCCCAAATGTGCCTAATTGGTTTATTCATACATTTTCAAGTTCATAACTGTGCACTCTCCTCAAACAATAGCAAGGTATTATTTCACTGTAATAGCTACTGTAAATTGGACAGTGCAGTTAGATTAACAAGAATATAAGCTTTCTGCCCATATCAGATATGTCTCTGTCCTGGGATTTTTTTTGTTTCTTACATCCTCATGCTAATCACATTAGCGTACGTTAGCTCCCAAGCACGGGACACCGGTCCTGTAGAGGTTTTAAGGGGTTGTAAGTAAGCATTTCACTATAAGGTCTACACTTGTTGTACTTGGCGCATGTGATTTTTTTTTTGTTGATGTGACCCTAGATCAGCTAGATGCAGGCAAGAGTGTGCCAGGCGGTATTGAATGTGTCACTGACTGTTTCTTTGATTACTCAAAATTATATTTTTTATTTAACCAGGCATGTCAGTTAATAGCAAATTCTTATTTACAATGACACCCTACCCCGGCAAACCCAGACGACGCTGGACCAATTGTGCGCCGCCCTATGGGACAACCAATCACGGCCTTATGTGATACAGCCTGGATTCAAACCAGGGACTGTAGTGATGCTTCTTGCACTGAGATGCAGTGCCTTAGACCACTGCTGTGCAACTCATGGAGCCCTCTTGATCTGCGCACCTACTTTGTAAACTTTCATTCATAAGCCAGGTTGTAGCAACCTCATGATGGGTATAGGGAAAATTTGAGTATCATGTAGTAGCCGAAACCTATGGATGTTACATAGAGCTGGGTGAATGGAATATGAACGACAGTAACCTAAACCTATGGATGTTACTTAGAGCTGGGTGAATGGAATATGAACGACAGTAACCTAAACCTATGGATGTTACATTGAACTGGGTGAATGGAATATGAATGACAGTAACCTAAACCTATGGATGTTACTTAGAGCTGGGTGAATGGAATATGAACGACAGTAACCTAAACCTATGGATGTTACATTGAACTGGGTGAATGGAATATGAATGACAGTAACCTAAACCTATGGATGTTACTTAGAGCTGGGTGAATGGAATATGAACGACAGTAACCTAAACCTATGGATGTTACATTGAACTGGGTGAATGGAATATGAATGACAGTAACCTAAACCTATGGATGTTACTTAGAGCTGGGTGAATGGAATATGAACGACAGTAACCTAAACCTATGGATGTTACATTGAACTGGGTGAATGGAATATGAATGACAGTAACCTAAACCTATGGATGTTACTTAGAGCTGGGTGAATGGAATATGAACGACAGTAACCTAAACCTATGGATGTTACATTGAACTGGGTGAATGGAATATGAATGACAGTAACCTAAACCTATGGATGTTACTTAGAGCTGGGTGAATGGAATATGAACGACAGTAACCTAAACCTATGGATGTTACATTGAACTGGGTGAATGGAATATGAATGACAGTAACCTAAACCTATGGATGTTACTTAGAGCTGGGTGAATGGAATATGAACGACAGTAACCTAAACCTATGGATGTTACATTGAACTGGGTGAATGGAATATGAATGACAGTAACCTAAACCTATGGATGTTACTTAGAGCTGGGTGAATGGAATATGAACGACAGTAACCTAAACCTATGGATGTTACATTGAACTGGGTGAATGGAATATGAATGACAGTAACCTAAACCTGATGTTACTTAGAGCTGGGTGAATGGAATATGAACGACGGTAACCTAAACCTGATGTTACACAGAGCTGGGTGAATGGAATATGAATGACAGTAACCTAAACCTGATGTTACTTAGAGCTGGGTGAATGGAATATGAATGACAGTAACCTAAACCTGATGTTACTTAGAGCTGGGTGAATGGAATATGAATGACAGTAACCTAAACCTGATGTTACTTAGAGCTGGGTGAATGGAATATGAATGACAGTAACCTAAACCTATGGATGTTACTTAGAGCTGGGTGAATGGAATATGAATGACAGTAACCTAAACCTGATGTTACACAGAGCTGGGTGAATGGAATATGAACGACAGTAACCTAAACCTGATGTTACTTAGAGCTGGGTGAATGGAATATGAATGACAGTAACCTAAACCTGATGTTACTTAGAGCTGGGTGAATGGAATATGAATGACAGTAACCTAAACCTGATGTTACACAGAGCTGGGTGAATGGAATATGAATGACAGTAACCTAAACCTGATGTTACTTAGAGCTGGGTGAATGGAATATGAATGACAGTAACCTAAACCTGATGTTACATAGAGCTGGGTGAATGGAATATGAATGACAGTAACCTAAACCTATGGATGTTACATTGAACTGGGTGAATGGAATATGAACGACAGTAACCTAAACCTATGGATGTTACATTGAACTGGGTGAATGGAATATGAACGACAGTCATCCAATTCGCTGTAAGAGAAATAAGGCCTCTCTAAAAACATGACATCATCCTTCCTCATGTTAACGACCGCCGCTGATGTAAAGTGTTCTTCAATCAAATACATTTTGAATAATTAATCTTCAATTAAGATTTATAAATATTAATCTAGATAATTGTTTCGTTTTTCATGATTTCGTGGGCACTAATCAGACTATTTTATTTTCCTCGTGAAAGGTCAATTAAGTCCATCTGAATGTGCAAAAGCCTGTTGTGTATTACTGTGTTTATAATGTGTATTACCGTAATTTCACCACTAGAGGGCTGGAGGGAAACACTAATCATTATGGAACTTTTGTATTTCTGACAAAAATCGGATATTCAAATTTTCTGATGATAAATCCAAATCAAATCAAATCAAATTTTATTTGTCACATACACATGGTTAGCAGATGTTAATGCGAGTGTAGCGAAATGCTTGTGCTTCTAGTTCCGACAATGCAGTAATAACGAACAAGTATTCTAACTAACAATTCCAAAAAACTACTGTCTTATACACAGTGTAAGGGGATAAAGAATATGTACATAAGGATATATGAATGAGTGATGGTACAGAGCAGCATAGGCAAGATACAGTAGGTGATATCGAGTACAGTATATACATATGAGATGAGTATGTAAACCAAGTGGCATAGTTAAAGTGGCTAGTGATACATGTATTACATAAGGATGCAGTCGATGATATAGAGTACAGTATCTACGTATGCATATGAGATGAATAATGTAGGGTAAGTAACATTATATAAGGTAGCATTGTTTAAAGTGGCTAGTGATATATTTACATCATTTCCCATCAATTCCCATGATTAAAGTGGCTGGAGTAGAGTCAGTGGCATTGACAGTGTGTTGGCAGTAGCCACTCAATGTTAGTGGTGGCTGTTTAACAGTCTGATGGCCTTGAGATAGAAGCTGTTTTTCAGTCTCTCGGTCCCAGCTTTGATGCACCTGTACTGACCTCGCCTTCTGGATGACAGCGGGGTGAACAGGCAGTGGGCCTGTTGGCCTTCCTGTAGCATCGGGTGGTGTAGGTGTCCTGGAGGGCAGGTAGTTTGCCCCCGGTGATGCATTGTGCAGACCTCACTACCCTCTGGAGAGCCTTACGGTTGAGGGCGGTGCAGTTGCCATACCAGGCGGTGATACAGCCCGCCAGGATGCTCTCGATTGTGCATCTGTAGAAGTTTGTGAGTGCTTTTGGTGACAAGCCAAATTTCTTCAGCCTCCTGAGGTTGAAGAGGCGCTGCTGCGCCTTCCTCACGATGCTGTCTGTGTGAGTGGACCAATTCAGTTTGTCTGTGATGTGTATGCCGAGGAACTTAAAACTTGCTACCCTCTCCACTACTGTTCCATCGATGTGGATGGGGGGGTGTTCCCTCTGCTGTTTCCTGAAGTCCACAATCATCTCCTTAGTTTTGTTGACGTTGAGTGTGAGGTTATTTTCCTGACACCACACTCCGAGGGCCCTCACCTCCTCCCTGTAGGCCGTCTCGTCGTTGTTGGTAATCAAGCCTACCACTGTTGTGTCGTCCGCAAACTTGATGATTGAGTTGGAGGCGTGCGTGGCCACGCAGTCGTGGGTGAACAGGGAGTACAGGAGAGGGCTCAGAACGCACCCTTGTGGGGCCCCAGTGTTGAGGATCAGCGGGGAGGAGATGTTGTTGCCTACCCTCACCACCTGGGGGCGGCCCGTCAGGAAGTCCAGTACCCAGTTGCACAGGGCGGGGTCGAGACCCAGGGTCTCGAGCTTGATGACGAGCTTGGAGGGTACTATGGTGTTGAATGCCGAGCTGTAGTCGATGAACAGCATTCTCACATAGGTATTCCTCTTGTCCAGATGGGTTAGGGCAGTGTGCAGTGTGGTTGAGATTGCATCGTCTGTGGACCTATTTGGGCGGTAATCAAATTGGAGTGGGTCTAGGGTGTCAGGTAGGGTGGAGGTGATATGGTCCTTGACTAGTCTCTCAAAGCACTTCATGATGACGGATGTGAGTGCTACGGGGCGGTAGTCGTTTAGCTCAGTTACCTTAGCTTTCTTGGGAACAGGAACAATGGTGGCCCTCTTGAAGCATGTGGGAACGGCAGACTGGTATAGGGATTGATTGAATATGTCCGTAAACACACCGGCCAGCTGGTCTGCGCATGCTCTGAGGGCGCGGCTGGGGATGCCGTCTGGGCCTGCAGCCTTGCGAGGGTTAACACGTTTAAATGTCTTACTCACTTCGGCTGCAGTGAAGGAGAGACCGCATGTTGTCGTTGCAGGCCGTGTCAGTGGCACTGTATTGTCCTCAAAGCGGGCCAAAAAGTTATTTAGTCTGCCTGGGAGCAAGACATCATGGTCCGTGACTGGGCTGGGTTTCTTCCTGTAGTCCTTGATTGACTGTAGACCCTGCCACATGCCTCTTGTGTCTGAGCCGTTGAATTGAGATTCTACTTTGTCTCTGTACTGGCGCTTAGCTTGTTTGATAGCCTTGCGGAGGGAATAGCTGCACTGTTTGTATTCCGTCATGTTACCAGACACCTTGCCCTGATTAAAAGCAGTGGTTCGCGCCTTCAGTTTCACACGAATGCTGCCATCAATCCACGGTTTCTGGTTAGGGAATGTTTTAATCGTTGCTATGGGAACGACATCTTCAACGCACGTTCTAATGAACTCGCACACCGAATCAGCGTATTCGTCAATGTTGTTGTCTGACGCAATACGAAACATCTCCCAGTCCACGTGATGGAAGCAGTCTTGGAGTGTGGAGTCAGCTTGGTCAGACCAGCGTTGGACAGACCTCAGCGTGGGAGCTTCTTGTTTTAGTTTCTGTCTGTAGGCAGGGATCAACAAAATGGAGTCGTGGTCAGCTTTTCCGAAAGGGGGGCGGGGCAGGGCCTTATATACGTCGCGGAAGTTAGAGTAACAATGATCCAGGGTCTTTCCACCCCTGGTTGCGCAATCGATATGCTGATAAAATTTAGGGAGTCTTGTTTTCAGATTAGCCTTGTTAAAATCCCCAGCTACAATGAATGCAGCCTCCGGATAAATCGTTTCCAGTTTGCAGAGAGTTAAATAAAGTTCGTTCAGAGCCATCGATGTGTCTGCTTGGGGGGGGGATATATACGGCTGTGATTATAATCGAAGAGAATTCTCTTGGTAGATAATGCGGTCTACATTTGATTGTGAGGAATTCTAAATCAGGTGAACAGAAGGATTTGAGTTCCTGTATGTTTCTTTCATCACACCATGTCACGTTGGTCATAAGGCATACGGTATCCCAATTGTCAGTGTTTATCCATTTATGTGCATCTGGGTTTTAGTTAACCCAGAACTAAAATCTTGTGTAATTGAGTCAGATGCACGATTACCATTTATAAATGTTTACATTTTCTGTCCACACCAGGTTATTGTATGCATAATCTGTGACAAAATTCAAATGCAGTTGTCTCTGGAGAACTTGTTCTAAGAATTTCCGCTCAATCTCCCAAAAATGTTTTCGCTCAATTAGTTACCATGGTTGCGCATATATTCCTCCCATTTGTTTATTTTCAAAACATTCCATTTTGGTCCATATAGGTCAATTCCCCAGAGTGTAAAAGGTTATACCTATAACTATAATTATAACTATAATTCTTTGATGTAATGGATTTTGAAAGTGATTACATTTCTCCTCAATCCTCAGCTCTTAACCAAAACAAGTGTTGTGGTTTGAATCCCAGATTGCTCCTTTAGTTAAAGTACGGTATTTTTTATGGTATGAAAAGCTGTTTTCTGAGAAATAAGTCCACAGTCACAAAGGAAGTGTATGTAGGCCGACATGTTTTTAATCATTGCTCAACATTTCACCATGAAAATCATATTTTATGAAACACAGGAAATTGACGAGACTTTGGTCTTGTTTATTCAGATTCTTTTCCCTGTAAGAAGAAAGAAATAACAGAATGGATCAGTATTAATAATGAACATGATGAATATATCAACACTTGGTAATAACAGAATGGATCAGTATTAATAATGAACATGATGAATATATCAACACTTGGAAATAACAGAATGCATCAAGTATTTAAGACTCTGTACTCAGCTTGATTTTTGATTAACCTTTTATAAAGAAAAATGTATTTTTCCCTGTCCTGAAAATGTTATCTCAGAGATCTTAAATACATTTGAATGATTGTTAATCATCAGTATTGACCTCTGTGAAGAATGAATCATAGGTGGTGTTGATGTGGTCATGTTTGAACATCAGTCAGGTGTAGGTTTAGCAGCAGTTCTGTACCTTTCCAGAGTCACGGGTCTTGGCTCTGAGCTTGTTGACCTGAGTCTCAGCGATGTCAGCACGCTCCTCAGCCTCTTCCAGCTCATTCTGAACCTTCCGGAACTTAGACATGTGCTGGTTGGATGCTTCCTCCTGGGTGAGGAAAAGAGACGAGACCATAACATCAGTATTGAAAGTTTGGAGCTTCAGGTACCAAATTAATATTTTAAAAAAATTGTATTTTAACGTTTTTTTTATTGAGAGATTTAGGACAGCATTGTACAGTATATATAGGGAGATAGATGATACAGAAGAGAAAGTGAGTGGTGGAACAGAGGATCAATCTGCTGCTTCCAGGGCCATGTGATCCAGGAGAGTCAGCACCACCACCAGACCAGCCCCCGGCACAAAGCTAAATAATATTCAACCCTCTCTACTTTAAATTGTTACACATAGGAAGAGGAGTCACTGTGCGTACATTTCTTCAGAAATTACTTGCACTATCAACTGAGTCAATGTTGACGTTGTGCAGTAACAACACTTCAACTAATCTCACAAAATGTTTTGTAATGTCTACTAAGGACTGTAACCTTTCAGAGGATTTGACTAAGTCTGTGACTCACCGCTTCCTCAGCCTGCCTCTTGTAGGCCTTCACTTTCATCTGCAGCTTATCTACTAGGTCCTGAAGTCTGGCAACATTCTTCTTATCCTCCTCAGTCTGTGGGAGAAGTTACAAGAATCAATAGTCCATAGTTTAACACACAAACCAGTGTGCTTTAGTGTGTGAAGAATGCACCTTTTTTTACCTGGTAAGTGAGCTCCTTGACTCTGCGCTCATACTTGCGGACTCCCTTGACCGCGTCTACACCTCTTCTCTGCTCGGCCTCCACCTCAGTCTCGAGCTCACGCACCTTTGTGGAAGAAATAAACGTTGGCATTTATGTGAGGTGGTGAAGTCAGACGTAACAAATCTTTGTAAAACAGGAATGTTCTTCAGCTAGTCGCGGAGGCACAAGTGTTCCTATGTACTTTTACGATTTTAATTAAAGGGGTCTATAATAAAAAAACTACTCATTTTCATTATGTAGGTGGGTTATTGAGAGAACTCATCATTACACAATAGCCCTGTGTATAACAGAACTGATTTGGCAGGTCGAAAACCTGAGAAAAATCCATTCAGGAAGTATTTTTTTTGTTGGGTTTGTAGTTTTCTATTCAATGCCATTACAGTATCCATTGACTTAGAACTCAATTTGCAGTTCATATGCCTTCCACTAGATGTCAACAGTCTTTAGAAATGGTTTCAGGCTTGTATTCTTATAAATGAGGGAGTAAGACCAGACCAATGAGTGGGCCCTGAGCTTTTTCATGCGCAATCCCAAGAGAGTGCATTTCTTGTTTACCTTTTTATATTGACAACCTTATTGTCCGGTTGAAATATTATAGATCATTTCGGCTAAAAACAACATGAGGATTGAATATAAACATCGTTTGACATGTTTCTATGAACTTTACGGATACAATTTGGATTTTTTTGTCTGCCTGTTTTGACTGCGTTTGAGCCTGTGGATTACTGAAGAAAACGTGCAAACAAAATGGATGTTTTTGGATATAAAGAGACTTTATCAAAAATGAATGTAAATGAATGTCTAAATGAATGTCTTCTGAGTGCCACCATATGAAGATCATCAAAGGTAAGGGATTCATTTTATCTCTATTTCTGAGTTTTGTAATGCTTCTGCTTGGCTGGTTACTGTTTGTAATAATTTGTCAACTGGGCTATGTTCTCAAATAATTGTAAGGTATGCTTTCACCGTAAAGCATTTTTTAAATCTGACACCTTGGTTGGATTCATAAGAAGTTAATCTTTAAACCTATGTAAAATATGTTTTGTTTTCTGAATTTTTATCATGAGTATTTCTCTATTTGAATTTGGCGCTCTGCAATCTCACTGGATGTTGGCTAGATGGGACGCTAGCTTCCCACATACCCTAGAGAGGTTAAATCATTCAACAACTTTTATTAATGCAATTGCAGACAGAACAACAGGAACATAGCACGCATGTTTCCGAGTAAGTTCTGCAAAATACTCAAGGGTCCAAGATATTTTATAAAACCTGAAGTCCAGCCTTAGTGATGTCACTACCTACATCATTACCTTCTACTCATGATACCAAGCCAATGCATCCACAGCTACACAAACAAATAGTTTCAGTGTTATCTAAAAGCTTAGCAGTAAATGTCCACACCCCAATTTGATTTATAATGGAATGTTTGACTAGTCTCTTAACTCTTACACTCCCTGGGAGTTCTGTGTCTCTGCATCTCTTTTATATTTTAGGCTCTTCTCACAGACAGCCTGAACTCACACATTTCTCAGACAGTTTCTTTATAAGAGCCAGAGACTAGAAATGTACTGTGGAACAATATTAAACCTCATAATGTATATTGTTAATCTGTAGTCTAGGACCCTATACATGTAAGGAGGGAGGGGGTATTATAAACCTCTCCTCTTTAATTAGTACAACATAGGCATAATCAATTATTATAATACATCGAACATTTGGTACAGCCCCTATCATAACCCCTAGGTGAACCCCTGACATGCTTATACCTTACTGCTGAAAGACTTTAGCTTTTAAGAGTTAATTACTCCAAATTGTAATAATAAAACATAAAAACAGTAATCTCTTCTCTTATTAAACATGTATTTTCCTACAAAATACCCAGAATGCCATATTCAAATCTTACCAAAAGTAGATTTCTTTGTGTGAGAAAATATAAATGTTCGTCAAAGTGAGGCATTTTCCCCCAACATACCTTATTTTCATATGATCAAATACACTTCCAGCAATCTGTTTTTCAATCCACCCTGCTGTTAACTCACCCTGGACTCCAGTTTCTGGAGCTGCTTCTTGCCTCCCTTCATGGCCAGATTCTCAGCCTCATCCAGACGGTGCTGCAGGTCCTTGACTGTGACCTCCAGGTTCTTCTTCATCCTCTCCAGGTGAGAGCTGGTGTCCTGCTCCTTCTTCAGCTCCTCGGCCATCATGGCCGCCTGGAATGGTAGTTAGTTTCATTTATGCACCAACTGGCACCAATCATAAAGCTCCTTTGGGATCTTTGGTGTGGTTAAACCAGCCCAGCGACTGCTGGCCCTTGGGGACAAATCAAGTTGATGTAATTCAAGGACTCACGTCAGTGATGGCCTTCTTGGCCTTCTCCTCTGCATTCCTGGCCTCCTGGACGATGTCGTCCACCTCTCCCTGCACCTGAACCAGGTCAGTCTCCAGCTTCTTCTTGGTGTTCGCAAGGCTGGTGTTCTGAAGGAGGAAACAAGGCGATTTGTTTGACTCTCACAAGATCTTACACAAGGCTGAAATTATGAAAATCTAAAAGCAAGCACTGTTGAATTATATATGTGCGTGAACAGTTTGCTTGGTTGAGTTTCATTAGAAATGTCTTTGACCCGTACCTGGGAGTGCAGCAGTCCAACACGCTCGCTGGCGTCCACCAGCTCAGTCTCAGCCACTTTGCGGCCTCTCTCTGTCTGCTCCAGAGCAACTCTCAGCTCCTCGATTTCAGCCATCATCAGACCGTTTCTGCGCTCCACCATGGCTGCCTGCTCCTTCATATCTTCTGCGGCTCGGACGGCATCATCAAGGTGCAATTGGGCATCCTGGGGTTCACAATGAATTAGGCATTGTGGAAGTCGGGCAATACAATCGGTGAGAGAAATGTTAATGGGTAAAAATGTCCCTAATATCCCTACCTTTCTACACTCCTAGAATTAGTGGTGACTAGAGGAACCCTGGAGATTCTCAAGGAACCCCTAGAGTTCCTCAAGGAACTATTGCTAGTCAATGGTTCATATTTTCACGTTTGGTTAGTTGAGGGGTTCTTGGGTAAACCGTTAATTGTTAAATGTAGCAAGGGTTCATGGAGGATCCCTGGAGTGGAGGCATGGCTTAGTAGGGGCATGGCTTTAAGATAGATATTCTTTGGGCCGACCGTTAGAGTCAATTTAATTCCTGTTCATCTGTTCTGTTGTATTGTCATCACATGTTCAGGTTGAACACTGACAGTTTTGTTGCTTCAATGAGGCCAGTGGAGGTGTATGAATTCTTCAAAAGCAAATCCCAAAGTTGGAATATTTACAACGTTCTTATTGTATGTAATCAGCAATTAAAAATGATTATATTAGAAAACTCAATATGCAAAAATATTGAAGGAACATTTCAATTTGCAGTATACTAACTTAACATGATGAACAGGTTTAACATTTATGCTAATGCTTGACAAAAAATAACCCTCCAATAAGCAGAGGTGTGGACTCGAGTCACATGTCTTGGATTCGAGTGACAAATATGATGACTTCCAACTCAACTTTGACTTTAACACCAATGACTTGTGACTTAACTTGGACTTGAGCCTTTTGACTCGAAGAGCACATTATGACTTGTTTAGGACTCTAAACTCAAGACTTGAAACTTGTCGGTCTTGACTTGAGACTTGACTCGGACTTGCCTGTCTTGACTTTGGACTTGACTGGGACTTGCCTGTCTTTGACTTGGGACTTGAGTGCTAAGACTTGAGACTTACTTGTGACTTGTAAAACAATGACTTGGTCCCACCTCTGCCAAAAAGCCACACCTCCAATCTGATAGAATGAGACCTCTATAATATATTATTGAAAAGGTTCAACATTTAACCCCTCCCATCACAAAAAAAGGTAACAGTTTGAAACTTAACACAGAGGTTTCTCAAAGGTCCGTTTCAGAGGGGTTCCTCTTGGAACCTTTTTCAACTGGGAAGGTTCTGCCGGTGCGGCAACCCAAAAGGTTCTTCCAGGCCCCTACTTCTAAGAGTGTACAGTATATTAGTCCAGTCTATTACATTCCTCTGATCTATTCTTTTCTACTGATTCACAAACAAATCCCTTCCCATGTTCAGGTTGTTGAGCCTGATGTCCAAGTCCCTTTACCTTGAACTGTCCCTGGACGTTCCTCAGCTGTTTCTGGGACTCAGCGGCCTGCCTGTTGGCGTGACTCAGCTGGATCTCCATCTCATTCAGGTCTCCCTCCATCTTCTTCTTCACCCTCAGGGTGTCATTCCTGCTCCTGACCTCAGAGTCCAGGGTGCTCTGCATGGAGTCAACCACCCTCTGGTTGTTCCTCTTGATCTGCTCTATCTCCTCGTCCTTCTCAGCGATCTTCCTGTCCACCTCACCCTTGATCTGATTCAGCTCCAGCTGAACACGCAGAATCTTGGATTCCTCGTGCTCCAGTGTGCCCTGGACAAAGAGAAGCAGTCAAGCGAATTGTGCTTAATATATTAGGATGTGTATTCCACAAAGAATTAAATGCTGTGTATATGATGACAATATACACCAATAAAAGGGAGCATTGGATTGTAGTTGGCATTGAGAAGCGTAACACTGCTTTTCCAATCAAACAGCTGTAGTTTGTACCTCAGCCTCCTCCAGAGCGGTCTGGATCTCAGACTTCTCTGTCTCCACGGTCTTCTTGGCCTTCTCCAGCTCATGGATGCTCTTGCCAGTCTCTCCGATCTGCTCAGTCAGGTCAGAGATCTCCTCTGCACACACACACACAGAAGCTGTTTAGACTTGGGAGATATCCAGTGGATATCACCAATGCACTAAAGTTTATAATGAATCAAAATAACAGTTAATTAATGAACAGCACTTCATGCTGTCCTGCAAATCTAATTGCCACCCCACATCATTGGGTTGTTCAAAGGAATACCAATTACAAGTTCCAAATATATATATTTTAAAATGTATATAAAAATTCTGAGATGGTGTAATAGCAAATTGATATAATGTTGATGATTATAATCGATTCCATTTTCAAATACTGGTCAAACATCATGCAAAAATAACTGCTGTCAAATGCTCACGTTGCAGGTTCTTGTTCTCTCTCTTCAGAGTCTCCAGATGATCCAGAGCCTCCTCGTAGGAGTTCTTCATCTTGAAGAGTTCAGTGCTCATAGAGCGAGCCTCCTTCTGTGCTCCTTCCAGCTCAGCCTGGCCCTCCTCATACTTCTGCTTCCACTCTGCCAGAACCTGGGGAAATCCATGGGATTTTCATTACAACTCATTGATAGAGAGTTTTCAATCGGAAATATGCTACAATTATACTACAACTGATCAAATAGCAGACAGAAAATATCACCCTAGAGTGAGGTTTATAAATGTTCACCTTGTCAAAGTTCCTCTGCTTCTTGTCAAGGTTGGCGGCCATGGCGTTGGCTCTCTCAACGTCAATCATGAGGTCCTCCACCTCTCCCTGCAGTCTCTGCTTGGTCTTCTCCAGGGAGGCACACTTTGAGTTGGTCGCCTCAATGGTCTCCTCAGCCTCCTGCAGACGCTGGGCCAGCTTCTTCCTGTTGGACAACAGAGGGTGGTGTTATGGTGAGTAACTTGTTGTGAGACAAATATTGCACTACATATTGAAGAAACATTTTCTCAGATCCCCAACCAGCCTCACCATCCACACCGTTTATTGTAGTTTTTGCTATTGAGTGCAACTCACTTGGCCTCCTCCAGCTCCTCTGTGCGTTGGATGGCATCAGTTTCATACTTAGTCCTCCACTGAGCCACCTCACTGTTGGCCTTGGACATGCCGCGCTGCAGCTCTGCCTTGGCCTCCTGCTCCTCCTCAAACTGCTCTCTCAGGAGATCACAGTCATGGCGGGCAGACTGGACACCATGGGCCAGTGCGTTTTTAGCCTGAGAGAGAAAGAAAGACAAAGGGAGATTAGAGAGAGAGAGTAAAACAGATGACAGTAGAAGTCTCTGAGGGAGGTGTAGAAACAGTCTATGTGTAGATAAAGCTCTAAACTGGAAGGTGGTTCCCATTTAGGATGCCTTACCTTGACCTCCTCCTCAATCAGTCTCTTCAGCTCCTCCACCTGCTGGGTGAAGGCCTGTTTGCCTCTGGTCAGCTGAGACACCAGGCCTTCCTTCTCCTCCAGCTGGCGACCAAACTCACCTTCAGGGAAAGAGGGACATCTTGTTATGGGTACTCTGTTCTCGAAGATTGACATTTTATTTTGAGGAATCGAACTGGACTGAATTTACAGCCCCCAACACATGTTATTGTGTACTACTGAGGTGAACTATATTGGTTTGTTGTTCATTGTTGGAGGTACCATTTTCTGTAAGGAGTCTGGCCCTCTGTCCGCTGATGTCGTTGACCTGGCGAGCATTCTCATCATTCTTAGTCTTGAGCTCGCTCAGCTGGTCCTCAAGAGTACGGCACATCTTCTCCAGATTGCCCTGTTAGTGAAACATATGGGACTGTCAACTTCAGTATATTGAATGGTAATTTAGCTGACCATCCTCAACACTGCTTGACCAAAACATCACTACTCACCTTAGCCTTGGCGACAGCCTCCATGTTGCTGGAGAGGTCATCAATCTCCATCTTGTACTCACTCTTCTCCTTCTCCAGCTTCTGCTTGACGCGCTGCAGGTTGTCGATCTGCTCCCCGAGCTCAGCCACACTATCGGCCTGCTTCTTGCGCAGAGCGGCAGCTGTGGCCTCATGCTGCAGGGTGGACTCTTCAAGATCACGACGCAGCTTCTGGAACTCAGCCTCGCGCTTCTTGTTCATCTCAATCTGGGCAGCAGTGGCGCCTCCGGCCTCCTCAAGTCTCTCGCTGATCTCCTCAAGTTCCCTGGAGAGATCGGCCCTCTGCTTCTCAACCTTGGCCCTGGCAGCACGCTCAGCCTCAATTTCCTCCTCCAGCTCCTCAATACGGGCCTAGAAAAAGGGTCAGGAGCAGGGGGAATGAACACTACAATACAGTTGAAACAATTGAACCTCACTACATAATAATAGCATGTACTGTATATTTAGCATAAATGTGTTTATACATAGCCAGCTACACTAACATATTTACTATATTCATTAGACATTGTCCCATGCAGGAACCAAACTAACAATGGTAAGAAGCAACATCTTTGCATAGATTAGAAGCACCAGCAAGAAGCACCATCTTCCATCTTACTGAGCCATCAGAATCCACCAGGAAGAATGTGTGCTAGTGTAACGCTAGTTAGCGGTGGTGCGCCCTAAATAGCGTTTCAATCTGTGACTTGCTCTGAGACCTTGAAGTAGTTGTTCCCCTTGCTCTGCAAGGGCCGCGGCTTTTGTGGAGCGATGGGTAACGATGCTTCGTGGGTGACTGTTGTTGATGTGTGCAGAGGGTCCCTGGTTCGTGCCCGGGTATAGGCGAGGGGACGGTCTAAAGTCATACTGTTACACTACCAGAAGAAATGCAGATCCTGAACTGTACCTGCAGTTCCTTGATCTTCTTCTGCAGCTGAGCTCCCAGAGACTGCTCATCCTCTATCTTGCTGAGGAGCTGGGTGGTCTCAAACTCCTTCCTAACAAATACAAACACGTTGATTGCAAAGTTTGTTTAGGTTAGACAGTGTAAAGGGAGCCTAAGCTACCATTCACTTTGCTTTTAAGAATCACATACAAAGACTATTTCATGATTACAAGAATGAGCCAAGAAGAACCATTATGTTGATCAAGATGGCAGGGAAAACTGTAGTCATGTATTTGTGTTTACTTCTTGATTTTCTCATCAGACTGCTGCTTGTCATTCTCCAGGTCCATTATGGACTCCTGGGCCAGTTTCAGATCTCCCTCCAGCTTTCTCTTGGCTCTCTCAAGGTCCATACGGAGCTTCTTCTCTTGCTCCAGAGAACCCTCAAGCTACAAGATATAAACAGACATGTGTTGGTCAAATCTAAACCACTGTAGATTATATCATCTTGCATACTATCATGGCCAGAATGTCAAACTCCACTCACGTCGTCCACTTGCTGTTCCAGCTTGGTCTTGGCCTTGGTCAGAGTGTTGACTTTGTCCTCCTCTGCCTGCAGGTCATCCAGTGTCTGCTGGTGGGCCTCTTGGAGGGCTTTCTTCTCCTTGGTCAGCTTGGCAACACTCTCATCCATAGACGCCATCTCCTCTGTCAGGTTTTTAACCTGAAAACGGCCACAACAAACGTAGTTTTTGGTCACTTCACCATAAGTGGTTAAATGGATGATAGAAATGTGTCAACAAGTACTGTACTATAGATTCAACACTAGATGGCCCTGTACTCCATGCCAGTGTGCTGAATGGAAATCATAAACGAGGGGGGAGCAGAACATGTGATGAATTTGGGGAGTCCACCACAACTGAAATTCCACTATTTTGTGTCTTAATTTTTACTGCACTCACAAAAAGACTTGAATCACATTTCTGTTTTGAGTTGATTATTCTGTGGATTATTGTTTGGTTGGACTGTCTACAAGACCTTGTTTTCAGTGGCGTGCTTCTCCTTCTCCACTTTGGCCAAGGTGAGCTCCAGGTCATCAATGTCCTTCTTCAGCTCAGAGCATTCGTCCTCCAGCTTCCTCTTCTTGGCAGTCAACTCAGCATTCATCTCCTCCTCATCCTCCAGCCTCTCAGTCGTCTCTTTGAGTTTGGCCTCCAGCTGGATCTTGCTCTTGATGAGCCCCTCACACCTTTCCTCAGCATCATTCAGATTCTCTGAATCCTGGTTTCAGAACAAGAGAAAAAACCTGTGTTTTCACTTTGTGTATCAAAATATAGACTTCATTTTGTCAAATAAGTCAGAGCAAATCTATTTAAATGTTTTAAATATAAATATATACCATGGGCATTTTCTTGAGTTAGCCACATAGCGATAGTGTTAGTGTCTATGTACTTGTGTGTCTAAATGTGCTCTGATGAGGGTTGTTGCTCACTCACAGATGCGACTTGAAGCGCCAGGTCATTCTTCTCCTGCACCATGGACACCATCTTCTCCTCCAACTCCTTCTTCTTGGCCAGAGCCTTGGCCAAGTCCGACGTCATCTTCTCATAGTTCTCCTTCATGTTGGCCAGCTCCTTCTCAGTCTCAGCGCTCTGCAGCAGGGGCTTGATCTTGAAGTACAACTTCATCCATGGCCAGGTTTTCACATTCATGAATGAACGGATGTTGTACTGGATGGTGAAGACGGAATCTCTGGTCCACAGAAAGGATAGAGTGACATGGTGAGTGACATGGTGAGTGACCAGATAAACAGGTAAACAGATAAGGTAGTTAACCTATGGTTGAAACGAAGAAATGAGCTCTGGTGTGTTTTAGATAAGGCAGTGAGTGCATTCCTAGGTTTTCTGTTAGTTAGAACTGTCAGCTAAGTGGTGATCGATAATGGTGAGGAGTCAAAAGTTAATTCAGTTGTGTTGTGTGTCCTGTGTATGTGCTGGGGGGTCAGAATGAACTCAGAATGTACCTTTAAAGTTCCCTTTGTCTCGGTCTGGAGGAGGAGATTAATTTTAGAAGCAATGAAATGGCGTCATGTTATTTTATATAAACTGTTGCTCGTGGTAACGTGGCAGCGCGCTCCGAGAATAAATTCTGTTACCTATTATTGATAAGACTGGTCTCCGTCTATTTTATGCAAACAAGAACCTTACGAATTCTCATTAAAATATATTAAGGGAATTTAATCAATGAAAACACATTGGTATAATTAAATTACAGTAACAATGATCTCCTCCAGTTTTAAAGAGGAGGACTTTAAAACTACATCCTGGGATTTGAGGAATAACAAAAACAGGGACCCTGACATGTTTTGTATACAGCTGAGGAATGGGGCTAGGGAAATGAAACCACTCTTAAATGTATAGATAGACCTACATAGGGAATGACTGACAAGTAACCCTAAGATCATGAGGCATTTCATATTATTCCAGAATTAATGGGTAAAAATCACTTATTTAAATAACAATTGAACAGCTTGCTAAATCCCAACCTGCTGCTTTAATAGAATATTATAACATGTACCTTCTCATCCTGAACAACTCACAGCATATTCAGTACACAAACATTATACATTACATACAGGAGGCTGACAGAATGCTTTGCCAAGATGTCTACTCTTCCTCACCTCCTCTCCATCATCTTGGTGAACTCTCTCCTCATGAGGAATCCACGGCTGAGAGCCTGGACCATGCCGACCAGAGAGGCCAGCTTCTCATCTCTCATCTCCTCCAGGACACCCAGCAGACCGGCTTTGAAGAACACCTGACACAGGTTGACATGGTCAATTATAGAACCAGTAACAGATAGAAAGGTTGAATCCAAAGAGAGGAACAAAACCACTAGATTGATTTGAACAACATAAACATTGTAATGCTTACAAACAAACCACGAGATAGGTGTTTTATGAGTTGTAAGTTATTGTATAGTTGTAGATTAATAATGTACACTGATATAGATAACTGCAGACATACCATTCTGACATAATGCACAAGATAATGAATTGAGTACAATGTTTCTTCACATTTTTAAGAAATATTTACAAGATGGATAGATCAACTGGAGAGACATTTAATGGTTAGAGATTAAGTTATCATTGAAGTTGTGTTTTAGTTGTCATCTTTTGCTGGGGGGGGTTGACTGACCTTGGTGTGTCCAAACTTGTAGTCCTCGTGATTCACATCAATGGACCCAAGCAGCTTCTCAGAAGCCTTCTTGTTGTCCATGAACTGGCCCTCGGGGATGACACTGGCATTCAGTACTTTGTACCTGAATCAGGAGAAATGTCAAGATGTAATAGGTTGGTTATATTATGTAAAATAATAAGGCTATTCTGATGTTGGGAAAACCCTTAGAGATCATATTTCTGTGTGTGTGTGTGTGTGTGTGTGTGTGTGTACCTCTGCTTGAAGTCAGCATAGATGATTCTACTGGGGAAGCCCTTCCTGCAGATCCTGATCCCCTCCAGAACACCATTACACCTGAGCTGGTGGATAACCAGGAAGTTCTCCATCAGACCTGGAAACACAAACCAAGTCTCTATAAATACTCATAAACAGGTTAAAGACTGGTTTGTTAATGTTACTGATACTGTACTGACAAGATGTAATATTTAACTCAACATCTATTGTACCTGGAGTCTTTGACTCGTTGGGGATCAGGCAGCGTACAAAGTGAGGATGAGTGCTCCTCAAGTTGGTCATCAGCTTGCCCAAGTTCTCCTGTAAGAGGGTTACAAACCATGTTCTCAGAAATAATTTCTGATAATCACTACAGCTGAATATCCACATTTTAAAAGCTCACCCTGAACTGGGAGGACACAGTCTGCATGGAACCACCCTTCTTCTTGCCTCCTTTCTTGGTTGTATCTGTTATAATGGAGAAAAGTTCAATATAATTATAAATGAGAGAATCTCATGTTAATTTCACACTTATCTTAATGCAAGTGCTGTCAATGAGATTGTGTAAAATAACACCTATTGTATGAGTAAATGAACCCAGTAAATCACCCTGACAAATGGTGATACATTTAAAGCAGCAATCAGCAGTTGAAACAATAACAAAATATTGTCCCTGCCCCTGTTTTGATAAAACACAGAGAGATATGAATGGAGAAACATAACCACTCAAATTTATAGACTGAGCTATGTATTGAAAGACTGACCATCCATGATATCAAAATGATAGTATTAATAATGTTTTGAGGCTGTAAAGTGCATGTTTCCCTTTACTTTGCTTACAAACATTAAAACAAGCTCATATTTTGGGTTCTGATGGGGTACGACAGGTGAACTAAGCCAATGTTCTTCAAGAAAAAAAATTCAAGAATGAATGGGTACATATCTTTTAAGTCCACAAATGGATGTAGCAACTGCAGACTGAGCCTTTGTAACTTATTTGTAACTAATGTAACTGATTTGTAACTAGTTCTTCATTAAATATTTTGATGTTCTGCTAGTCTTACCCTCAGGTGGGGCAGCGACATACAGGGTCGCCATCAGTTTGACTGAAGACTTCCCGTACAGCTGAAGAACTGAGTCGTTCAGGGGGTCCTTGTTCTTGTCCAGCCAGCCAGTGATGTTGTAGTCCACAGTGCCGGCGTAATGCACCAGGGAGAAGTGGGCCTCTGCCTTGCCTTTGGCTGGCTTGGGCTTCTCAAATGCCTTGTTTTTACCAAGATGCTGGTCATACAGCTTGTTCTTGAAGGAAGTGTCTGAAGCCTTGGGGAACATGCACTCCTCTTCAAGGATGGAGAAGATGCCCAATGGCTTTACGAAAAGAGATGTACATCATATTAGGGATATTTACATTTAAGATCACATTTGTTCTTTTAGCAAATATGCTATTATGAGAGTATCTTCATTTAGGGGCACAAAAGGAAACATATTGAGTTCTCAACAGTCAGATATGTTGTACCATGTGATAATATCTCCATTTGAGCTTTGCTGTTGAGGTCCATTATAATCCTGACAGACAGCTTACCTTCTCAATAAGCTCAATGCAGGCAGCCAAGTCCATGCCGAAGTCAATGAAGGCCCAGACGATTCCCTCCTTCTTGTACTCCTCTTGTTCCAGGACGAACATGGTGTGGTTGAAAAACTGTTGCAGTTTCTCATTGGTGAAGTTGATGCACAGCTGCTCCATGCTGTTGTACTGTTGAAGGAATTTCAGATGGGATCATTTCATCATCATACAAGGCTGTAATCCCTCTCAATCACAACTAATTGTCTTGTTCTGGTCTCAGACTCACGTCAAAGATCTCAAACCCGGCAATGTCGAGCACACCGATGTAGAACTGCCTTGGATTCTTGGTGTCCAACATCTCGTTGATACGGATGACCATCCACAAGAACATCCTCTCATAGATGGACTTGGCCAGAGCCGAGACTGAGTTATTAACCTGCAATGATAATAGCTCAAATGAATACATGAGATATTGACCATGTCTAGTGACAAGGTGAAAAGAGCTCCGGGAAAACATCATCACTATTCAAAACAAGCAATATACTCATCACCAAAATATTTCTGGTGCTCAGAAAATGGTAGATGCGGTGTTTGGCCGCCTTACCTGAGGCACAGTCTGTCCCTTGGTCACATACTCATTGCCGACCTTCACTTTGGGGTAGCACAGAGCCTTCAGCATCTCAGCTGAGTTCAGGCCCAGCAGGTAGCCGATTTTATCAGCCACTGGAGAGAGAACCAACAACAACAGACTCAGAAACACAAGATCACGTGTTTCTGATGTCACACTGACAAAAGGGTTAGGTTTAGATTTGAACCCACAACCATCATTTTAAATCATTTCTGGAGGTTGGAATTTGGTCTCCATAAATGATCTCCTGCCGGACTTTGATGAGGCTCTGTCTATCTTACACGTTGTATATCTATGAGTGGGACCGGGAATGGGACTAATGTTTACATATTGTATATCTATGAGTGGGACAGGGAATGGGACTAATGCTTACATATTGTATATCTATGAGTGGGACTCACCCTCTGTGCCGTCTGGCTCGGCCTGCTCCTCACGCTGCTTCTGCTTGAATTTCAAGTTGCCATGGTGCAGTACAGCTCCTGTCAGCTTGTAGATGCTCATCTTCTCATCATTAGTGAAGCCCAGGATTGTAATTGCATCCTGGCATTAGACAGGAAGTACAATGGTGATGAACGGAACGGTAGTTTGCTCACATACAGTACACTACAGTTCTGTGCTCTCAGCAGAACAAATGAGATGGATACATTTGACTGGGTTCTCAGATCCACGTGATTACACTTGACCAACACTGGTAGATGACAGCACAAGATACATTTGACACAGTTCCACAGGGACTTAGTGACACTCTCTTGTGGATGTCTTATATATACAGTATGGGCCTCAAGGTGAAGTGTGAAGGCATGAAGAGTTCCTTGAGACACATGCCTAACTAACAATAAGGCAGAATAAAACAAAACCAAACACATGAAAATTCCCTGCTGCCACCAAGTTGGAATTGCACAGTGCATTCAGTGTGTATGGTGGTCCTACCCATTCCATGTATAGAATATGATGAACCCTTTGTTTGACTCACGTCTGTGGCATCCAGCTCTTCCTTGTCGTTGATGCTGGCCACAGTGATCTGACCCTGACTGCACATGGGGAAGTCGTAGGGGTTGGTGGTGATGAGTGACATTTCTATGGACAACAGAGGATGTCTTGTCAGTTAAATCTCTTAGAATTCTACTGTCCTACCTTTACAGTATCTCTCCTTTACTCAATAGATGGACTCAAGGATCTAGTATAAAATAAATAGCATCAACTGAGACTCGTGGACTAGTGCATCACAGTCCATTACTTGATAGATATTTCCCAAAGACCTGACCCATATCTAGATGCCTTGTTACCATGGATGTACTCATTGTAATAGTATTTATAATGAAGGTAGGAAACATTCCCCCTGAACCTCTACTTTGCCTCACCAATAATATCAGGTTTGTGATTGGTCATCATCTGGAAGAAGATGTGGTAACCTCTCTCATCGGGAAGCTGGAAGGACACTCTGGACTTCTCTAGCAGGTCTGAGAGAAAAAGAACATTAGATAAAGATTATCTCCCCCCAAAATCTGTGTGAATTTAGTAAAGAATCGAGAAACAATGAAAATCAACTCACAGGTCTCAATGTCAGCTTTAGCCAGTTTGCTACCTTGGAAGTGAATCCTGATGAATTTACCCTAAAGTAGAGCATGGGGGTTAGAAAGAGGTTAACTAAATACATCTAACATTTTACTTTGATAGACCCCTTTAAATGTTACAGTTTGTTGGACATCTATTGAAGTCAGAAGGGAAATACTGAAATACATTTGTCCATACTTACGAAGCGAGACGAGTTGTCGTTCCTCACTGTCTTGGCATTACCGTAAGCCTCCAGCAGAGGGTTAGCAGCAATGATCTGATCCTCAAGAGACCCCTGATTGAGACAAACACAAGTTGCTCAGAAACTGGTTAAGTTAGTTATTCTCAATTGCTTGATCACAGCCCACCAAACTGAAATGTGTTAGAAAGGTTCAACCTACCTGCATTTTGCCTGGTTCTGCTTCCTTCTTGGCACCAGACACTGCAATGGTGGCAAAGTACTGAATGACACGCTTGGTGTTGACAGTCTTTCCTGCACCGGATTCTCCGCTGGTTAATATGACAGAGAAACGGGGGTTTTAGTCACATGTTTGAATGTCAGATTGGCTTTCACTAAGAAATAACATTGAAAAATACACTGTTTTGCTACATAAATTAACAAATATCCCCACTCATTGACTCATTCCTATGCGTAGCCTAATCCATTCATAATGTCATGTATTTTCATCACACCCAAGTGACCCAACATATTGCAGTAGAAACATTTTCTCAAGTGAGATTTTAGTAAACAACTTACGTAATCAGGACAGACTGGTTCTCCTGGTCTGTAACAAAACAACATATTGATTATCATATTCAAGCAACATTATGGGGACATTATTGAATTCATAGCATCATCATGGATTTAAATTAGGAACCTTTTCCATTCAAGGCAAGTGAAATCAGATATTACCAGCAAACTATTCTAACGTAGACTAGAAAACAGTAGATACATCTCTAAAGCATATTTTAACTTCCATCCATCCATCCATCCATCCATCCATCCGAGCTCATACCAATCTGCATGAACTGAAAGGCGTTGTCAGAGACGGAGAAGATATGGGGTGGAGCCTCCATCCTCTTCTTCCCTCTGTAGGCGTTAACAACCTCCATGTCGTACACAGGAAGCCACTTGTAGGGGTTCACCGTGGCACAGAACAGCCCAGAGTAGGTCTGGATGAACGAGAATGAATCCAATTAGGGGATTAGAGCAATCAGATTGACGTTTACCTGGATTTATGTGAGGATGTGGGTGTACTATGGTATAGTAATGTAGGTCTACTGTATTGGTCTGTTTTTGTTTCTACCATGACTTTATGTGTAGTACTGCATGTGTGTGTATGTTTATACAGGTATCTTACATAGATCATCCATGCTGCATAACGCTCTTTGAGGTTATACAACACAGAGGCTTCATTCAGGTAGGTCATCATGGCCATGTCCTCAATCTTGTCGTACTTAGGGGGGTTCATCTGGTAGACGTCTGCTTCCTTGAACTCTTTTCCTGCCTGAAACAGTCAGAAATATAGATTATACGCAGATCAAACTGGGCAAGACTGAATTCTGTTTGCTCATTAAATACAAGTTCAATCTTTACATTTAAAAAAAATAATCTGCATCCAATCCAACTACTTTGTCTTCAACCACTGACACACATGGTGATTAGCATGTTGTTACTTATTTCTATTGGCATGTTTTGATCATTTTGATGTTTATTTCAAGATATGCAGTAATTTGAATACTTTTCAAATCAGGCTTACCTCCTTAGTGCCGTCCGGATGCGCGACTGTCACAGTACACTTTCCTTCAGTCCTGGCAGTGACCAAACCCTTAAGGTAAAGCTCCTTGGTGTCTGCGACATAGCAGGCGTTCTTTGAATCAAAGGGTGCGGTTTGTGCCTCCATCCTCTCCTTCTCAGGCTTACGGAGGTATATGGCAGCCTTGCCGTAGATTTGCATCTCCGCGTCCGTACTCATGGTGACGGATCACTAGGAAAGAGGCGAAACAAGAAATATGATTGACTCTGTGGTGCTTCCTCCACAGTCAACAGAGTTGTGAGGGGTTTCTCTCACAGAACATTTGTCACTTTTCTTATGAAGACTCAAACTATGTCTCACCTTCTTTTTCCCCTTCTACAGATGAATTTGTACTTCTTGGAGAACCCTGGGAAACATTAGGTTGTTGTGAATATGTACAAGTCTAAAGCATTATCATTTAGCCCCCCGAAGAGGTAGAAAACATTTAGAACAGTATAATTCAACACAATCATGACAACCTTGGTGTGAATAAGTCTAAAGCAATATCATTTAGCCCCCGGAGGGCCAGAAAACATCATTCAACTCAATCATTACAGCCTTGTCCAATTAAACTACAGGGGCAACTGGTGACTTTCATTTCCTGGTGACAACTCACTTAACTACACATTCTGACAAGAATTCAAATCAACACCCCTGAAAACCCAGTTACATTATAAACCAACCCGTCCATTTATAAACAGCAGGAGAACCACTTTTGGCAGGAAATAAAAGCTACATGTTTCAAGTAAAACACATTTAAAGTAAAAACATTTCAAATGAATTCCAGTTGATTGCATATTGTAAAATCTGACAATGCAGAAATAATGTAAATAACTAAATGCAGAAGTCAACTGAAACAGGCCATTTAGCCACTGCCTCACATGCTGAGTGCTAAGATGACACAAATGTAAACATGTGAAGAGGTGGAGAGAGTCTTACCACAGAGGAAGAAGGTGTCTGACGTATGGATGCTGGGGTCTCAGCCTGCTTATATCTGGTTGAAACTGACAACCAGGCAAAAGTTAATTATGGACCACTCTGGTAAAGGAAATGGGTGAGAGACCTCTGTGTTTCTGTGTCTCACTAGCGCCACCAACTCCCAGGAGCGCCACACTCCCATTACATTACTTTTTAATGCAATATTTATCTCTAAATTGAATTAAGTTAACATCGATAAGAGATGTCATTAATAATAATTATGACAGTATCAAAAGTTTGCGGTATCAGATTGACTCCAATGTTTCTACCATAGCGCCTCAAATACTGTAATGGAGTTCCTGTGGACCCAATACCACTAAAAACATTACACAATAATCTGACCTTATTTCATTCAATTTTAGTTTACATTCATCTTCATCAACAACTTAATGTGTTTTTTGACCGATTGTTTTATATTTTGCTTGCAAACAAATCTGAACTGTCTCCTCAGTCACCTCATACTTGTGATCTATCATATTAAATACATATTTAAAAGCTATAAAAGTGTTAAATCAACGGTGTAGTTATTTATCTACAGTATGATCTATTGAAGATGCTGCAGGAGATTTTTTTTGTCTCACATTTCAGTTGTCTAAAACGGTCCAGGAGGATTCTTAAGGCTTTACATAACATCAGTACAGTATTTAAATCATCTTATCCACTCCTATTACTGACAGCCATGTAGCTGCCTCAAACTTTTATTACACTCTGAGGTAAACCGTTTAGCAGCTGGCTTCTATAAAACTGCTTTAAAATGACTATATAGTTACAATAAAGTAACAGATTCCTGTGACATTTTAATGAATCCTTTACAAATACAGTTTTAGTTTATTTTTAATATCTTTCTAACAGACAGCTCTAGCAAATCAATTTGTATTGGTCATATACTGTACACGTGTTCAGCAGATGGGGTTAGCAGATGGTGTTGTTGCTGGTGTAGCGAAATGCTTGTGCTTCTAGTTCCGACAGTGCAACAATATCTAACAAGTAATATCTAATAATTTCACAACATATACGTCAATGCAACTTGTGAAGGAGACACCATCAGCAGAGGCATTGCTTTAAATCATGTTGAGTACATGTATTTGATCAAGGTCTTCTTTATGGACAGGCATTTCACATTCTTCAAACTCTATCAAATCTTTTGTGTTTCAAAACCTCTGCATTTAATAGTTGTTTAAATGTTCTTTGTGTCTAATAGAGTTCCAGCTATATTAATGTCCAATAGGGTGACGTTCAGACAGAAATGTATTGTGTAGAACAGATATGACTGTCTGTAAGGTAGCATAGAGAATCACATCAGCTCTATTCAATACATTTCTATCAGCAATGTTCAGAACATTTCACCTGAATACCCCCTGTTTCTTCTGTGAGCAGTGTCCACCCAGGACATCAGTACAAGAAGCCCCATAGAGGGGAGCTGCTGGATGCACTAGTTGAGCAGATGCCACTGTTATTAGACACAAGATATTTACTTGGCGTGTTTGTGGGTGGAGAGAACATCAACACCATGCAGACTAAGAGTTTATGACATTCAAAGTTATTTTAATGTGCAAAGATCTGGCATGATATTCGACCTGTGTTTTGGTATCCGAGGGACATAGTGCTGGTGTGGAATAAGAACCTGCACAACCATGTGGATGGGGGCTGTCCAGAACAGGAGTTTCTGGCTTCTGACACACTGTTAACTGCCAGAAGTCATTAAACCGTTGTGTAAACTGTCATAATAAAACTGTCATTGTACATAGATAACATATTTTGGCAGGACCTTGGGAGGATCAGACAATAACTCTTGATCCAAGACATTTTAATGGTGCCTTCAATGACTTAGGCTCGCAAAGTAGTTTAATCACCACAGACAGGAGTTTGCCTGAGACAACTGAGACACTCAAGAGGCTCTGGCACTTTTAACATGATTCAGCCCATTAAAATGTCACAGTCAAAATGTACATCTGGATATGACATGTCACATGCTGTGGCACAACCAAGCTTATTTCCTTCAGCTCTAATTCAGATCTCAATTATCTCACTGTACATCTATTATGGTGGCCAACGTCAGCAATGTCAGGACCTCGTGGTCGACCAATAAGGTCAAAATAATGTGCTGTTCTGTACCGGAATTCTCTGTGGTCCACATTACAGGTTATGAGGTCTTTTCAGCACGCAGTGTGAAGTCAATGAAGGGTTAAATGTAATATTCAACTCAGACATTTACAAGGAGAAACACATGGATCAATTAGCCGTTGTGTTTTTCTATCAAGCTTTACAGATCTTTAGACAAGCATACAACATGTTACAAGAAGTAGTCCACATGACGACCCCCCCCCTCTGTCAGTGACAACATGTTACAAGAAGTAGTCCACATGATGACCCCCCCCCTGTCAGTGACAACATGTTACAAGAAGTAGTCCACATGACGACCCCCCCCCCCTGTCAGTGACAACATGTTACAAGAAGTAGTCCACATGACGACCCCCCCCCCTGTCAGTGACAACATGTTACAAGAAGTAGTCCACATGATGAACCCCCCCCCTGTCAGTGACAACATGTTACAAGAAGTAGTCCACATGATGACCCCCCCCCCCTGTCAGTGACAACATGTTACAAGAAGTAGTCCACATGACGACCCCCCCCCTGTCAGTGACAACATGTTACAAGAAGTAGTCCACATGACGACCCCCCCCCTGTCAGTGACAACATGTTACAAGAAGTAGTCCACATGACGACCCCCCCCCTGTCAGTGACAACATGTTACAAGAAGTAGTCCACATGACGACCCCCCCCCCTGTCAGTGACAACATGTTACAAGAAGTAGTCCACATGATGACCCCCCCCCCTGTCAGTGACAACATGTTACAAGAAGTAGTCCACATGATGACCCCCCCCCCTGTCAGTGAATTTCTCCAGCCAATGGCCACGTTCTGGGTGTCATAATTACATGCAGACTAAAGTTGTTTTGGAATGTTACCCGCTGACATAGAAATGTCAAAGTATCAAACCCCAACTGCTGAGCTGTTGTTGACACTCCAATTTCATCCCATACAGTCGATAGCAGAGTTGCAAGAAGTACAGTCTACCAAAGCAACAGATGAGTTACGAGCCCAATATGGCCATGTTCAGTGTCAGAAATACATCCAGCTTCCACAGCAATCTCTAAGGTAATTTAGCATTGCTTCGTTGCTTTGTTGGCAGATCTGCTGCTATTTGAGCCGTGTTCCAGAAGATACGGCCTCCTTCTTTATGGACTGCCTTATTTTTAGACTCACCAACTTGTTCATGGAATTAGGATCAGTCCACACCGTCCCCTCTCTCATCCTCCCAGAGCAGGTCAACCTGTACACAGACACAGGGGAAATACTGGCCATTTCATGGTAAAACCCTGTCCTACTCTAACATCTACCACCTGGAAATAATCACAGTAGGTGACGCATGTCACACAGAGAACATACATAAAACTGGGAATCCCACACACATAAGAGTCTGGGGGAGCAGGGGACTCGTCCTAGCCAAACCTTTAGTAGAGTCTGGGGGAGCAGGGGACTCGTCCTAGCCAAGCCTTTAGTAGAGTCTGGGGGAGCAGGGGACTCGTCTTAGCCAAGCCTTTAGTAGAGTCTGGGGGAGCAGGTGACTCGTCCTAGCCAAGCCTTTAGTAGAGTCTGGGGGAGCAGGGGACTCGTCCTAGCCAAGCCTTTAGTAGAGTCTGGAGTAGCAGGGGACTCATCCTAGCCAAGCCTTTAGTAGAGTCTGGGGGAGCAGGGGACTCGTCTTAGCCAAGCCTTTAGTAGAGTCTGGGGGAGCAGGGGACTCGTCCTAGCCAAGCCTTTAGTAGAGTCTGGGGGAGCAGGGGACTCGTCCTAGCCAAGCCTTTAGTAGAGTCTGGGGGAGCAGGGGACTCGTCCTAGCCAAGCCTTTAGTAGAGTCTGGGGGAGCAGAGGACTCGTCCTAGCCAAGCCTTTAGTAGAGTCTGGGGGAGCAGGGGACTCGTCCTAGCCAAGCCTTTAGTAGAGTCTGGGGGAGCAGGGGACTCGTCCTAGCCAAGCCTTTAGAAGAGTCAGTGACAGCCCAATCCACTAGATGGCCCGAGGCCAATGATCAACATTTACAAGTGAAACACTTCACATCCAGGCACACTTTTTGGAAGACTGATTTAAATATTGGGGGAAATGGAAAGTGTTCCTGTCTGCCTGTGAATGAGTTGAATAGAAGGAGTTGAATAGAAGGAGTTGAATAGAGGGAGTTGAATAAGAAGGAGTTGAACAGAAGGAGTGGAATAGAGGGAGTTGAATAGAAGGAGTTGAACAGAAGGAGTGGAATAGAGGGAGTTGAATAAGAAGGAGTTGAACAGAAGGAGTTGAATAGAAGGAGTTGAATAGAAGGAGTTGATAGAAGGAGTTGAACAGAAAGGTGTTGAATAGAAGGTGTGAATAGAAGGTGTTGAATAGAAGGAGTTGAATAGAGGGAGTTGAATAGAAGGAGTTGAATAGAAGGAGTTGAATAGAAGGTGTTGAATAGAAGGAGTTGAATAGAAGGTGTTGAATAGAAGGAGTTGAATAGAAGGAGTTGAATAGAAGGAGTTGAACAGAAGGAGTTGAATAGAAGGTGTTGAATAGAAGGAGTTGAATAGAAGGTGTTGAACAGAAGGAGTTGAATAGAAGGTGTTGAATAGAAGGTGTTGAATAGAAGGAGTTGAATAGAAGGTGTTGAATAGAAGGTGTTGAATAGAAGGAGTTGAATAGAAGGAGTTGAATAGAAGGAGTTGAATAGAAGGAGTTGAATAGAAGGAGTTGAATAGAAGGAGTTGAATAGAAGGAGTTGAATAGAAGGAGTTGATAGAAGGAGTTGAACAGAAAGGTGTTGAATAGAAGGTGTGAATAGAAGGTGTTGAATAGAAGGAGTTGAATAGAGGGAGTTGAATAGAAGGTGTTGAATAGAAGGTGTGAATAGAAGGTGTTGAATAGAAGTCGTTGAATAGAAGGAGTTGAATAGAAGGAGTTGAATAGAAGGAGTTGAATAGAAGGAGTTGAACAGAAGGAGTTGAATAGAAGGTGTGAATAGAAGGTGTTGAATAGAAGGTGTTGAATAGAAGGAGTTGAATAGAAGGAGTTGAATAGAAGGTGTTGAATAGAAGGAGTTGAATAGAAGGAGTTGAATAGAAGGAGTTGAATAGAAGGAGTTGAACAGAAGGAGTTGAATAGAAGGTGTTGAATAGAAGGAGTTGAATAGAAGGTGTTGAACAGAAGGAGTTGAATAGAAGGTGTTGAATAGAAGGAGTTGAATAGAAGGAGTTGAACAGAAAGGTGTTGAATAGAAGGTGTGAATAGAAGGTGTTGAATAGAAGGTGTTGAATAGAAGGAGTTGAATAGAAGGAGTTGAATAGAAGGTGTTGAATAGAAGGAGTTGAATAGAAGGAGTTGAATAGAAGGAGTTGAATAGAAGGAGTTGAACAGAAGGAGTTGAATAGAAGGTGTTGAATAGAAGGAGTTGAATAGAAGGTGTTGAACAGAAGGAGTTGAATAGAAGGTGTTGAATAGAAGGAGTTGAATAGAAGGAGTTGAACAGAAAGGTGTTGAATAGAAGGTGTTGAATAGAAGGTGTTGAATAGAAGGAGTTGAATAGAAGGTGTTGAATAGAAGGTGTTGAATAGAAGGAGTTGAATAGAAGGTGTTGAATAGAAGGTGTTGAATAGAAGGTGTTGAATAGAAGGAGTTGAATAGAAGGAGTTGAATAGAAGGAGTTGAATAGAAGGAGTTGAATAGAAGGTGTTGAATAGAAGGTGTTGAATAGAAGGAGTTGAATAGAAGGAGTTGAATAGAAGGAGTTGAATAGAAGGAGTTGAATAGAAGGAGTTGAATAGAAGGAGTTGAATAGAAGGAGTTGAATAGAATGTGTTGAATAGAAGGTGTTGAATAGAAGGTGTTGAATAGAAGGTGTTGAATAGAAGGAGTTGAACAGAAGGAGTTGAATAGAAGGAGTTGAATAGAAGGAGTTGAATAGAAGGTGTTGAATAGAAGGAGTTGAATAGAAGGAGTTGAACAGAAGGAGTTGAATAGAAGGAGTTGAATAGAAGGAGTTGAATAGAAGGAGTTGAATAGAAGGAGTTGAATAGAAGGAGTTGAATAGAAGGAGTTGAATAGAATGTGTTGAATAGAAGGTGTTGAATAGAAGGTGTTGAATAGAAGGTGTTGAATAGAAGGAGTTGAATAGAAGGTGTTGAATAGAAGGTGTTGAATAGAAGGAGTTGAACAGAAGGAGTTGAATAGAAGGAGTTGAATAGAAGGAGTGAATAGAAGGAGTTGAATAGAAGGAGTTGAATAGAAGGAGTTGAATAGAAGGAGTTGAATAGAAGGAGTTGAATAGAAGGAGTTGAATAGAAGGAGTTGAATAGAAGGAGTTGAATAGAAGGAGTTGAATAGAAGGTGTTGAATAGAAGGAGATGAATAGAAGGTGTTGAATAGAAGGAGTTGAATAGAAGGAGTTGAATAGAAGGTGTTGAATAGAAGGAGTTGAATAGAAGGTGTTGAATAGAAGGAGTTGAATAGAAGGTGTTGAATAGAAGGTGTTGAATAGAAGGAGTTGAACAGAAGGAGTTGAATAGAAGGTGTTGAACAGAAGGAGTTGAATAGAAGGTGTTGAACAGAAGGAGTTGAATAGAAGGAGTTGAATAGAATGTGTTGAACAGAAGGAGTTGAATAGAAGGTGTTGAACAGAAGGTGTTGAATAGAAGGAGTTGAATAGAAGGTGTTGAATAGAAGGAGTTGAATAGAAGGTGTTGAATAGAAGGTGTTGAATAGAAGGAGTTGAACAGAAGGAGTTGAATAGAAGGTGTTGAACAGAAGGAGTTGAATAGAAGGAGTTGAACAGAAGGTGTTGAACAGAAGGAGTTGAATAGAAGGTGTTGAACAGAAGGTGTTGAATAGAAGGTGTTGAATAGAAGGAGTTGAATAGAAGGAGTTGAATAGAAGGAGTTGAATAGAAGGTGTTGAATAGAAGGAGTTGAATAGAAGGTGTTGAATAGAAGGAGTTGAATAGAAGGAGTTGAACAGAAGGAGTTGAATAGAAGGAGTTGAACAGAAGGAGTTGAATAGAAGGTGTTGAATAGAAGGAGTTGAATAGAAGGAGTTGAATAGAAGGAGTTGAATAGAAGGAGTTGAATAGAAGGAGTTGAATAGAAGGAGTTGAATAGAAGGAGTTGAATAGAAGGTGTTGAATAGAAGGAGTTGAATAGAAGGAGATGAATAGAAGGAGTTGAATAGAAGGAGTTGAATAGAAGGAGTTGAATAGAAGGAGTGAATAGAAGGAGTTGAATAGAAGGAGTTGAATAGAAGGAGTTGAATAGAAGGAGTTGAATAGAAGGTGTTGAATAGAAGGAGTTGAATAGAAGGAGTTGAACAGAAGGAGTTGAATAGAAGGAGTTGAATAGAAGGAGTTGAATAGAAGGAGTTGAATAGAAGGTGTTGAATAGAAGGAGTTGAATAGAAGGAGTTGAATAGAAGGTGTTGAATAGAAGGTGTTGAATAGAAGGTGTTGAATAGAAGGTGTTGAATAGAAGGAGTTGAATAGAAGGAGTTGAATAGAAGGAGTTGAATAGAAGGTGTTGAATAGAAGGAGTTGAATAGAAGGAGTTGAATAGAAGGAGTTGAATAGAAGGAGTTGAATAGAAGGAGTTGAATAGCGAGGTGTTGAATAGAAGGAGTTGAATAGAAGGAGTTGAATAGAAGGAGTTGAATAGAAGGAGTTGAATAGAAGGAGTTGAATAGAGAGGTGTTGAATAGAAGGAGTGGAATAGAAGGAGTTGAATAGAAGGAGTTGAATAGAGAGGTGTTGAATAGAAGGAGTTGAATAGAGAGGTGTTGAATAGAAGGAGTTGAATAGAGAGGTGTTGAATAGAAGGAGTTGAATAGAAGGAGTTGAATAGAAGGAGTTGAACAGAAGGAGTTGAATAGAAGGTGTTGAATAGAAGGAGTTGAATAGAAGGAGTTGAACAGAAGGAGTTGAATAGAGGGAGTTGAATAGAAGGTGTTGAATAGAAGGAGTTGAATAGAAGGAGTTGAATAGAAGGAGTTGAACAGAAGGAGTTGAATAGAGGGAGTTGAATAGAAGGAGTTGAATAGAAGGAGTTGAATAGAAGGAGTTGAATAGAAGGAGTTGAATAGAGGGAGTTGAATAGAAGGAGTTGAATAGAGGGAGTTGAATAGAAGGAGTTGAATAGAAGGAGTTGAATAGAAGGAGTTGAATAGAAGGAGTTGAATAGAAGGAGTTGAATAGAAGGAGTTGAATAGAAGGAGTTGAATAGAAGGAGTTGAATAGAAGGAGTTGAATAGAAGGTGTTGAATAGAAGGAGTTGAATAGAAGGAGTTGAATAGAAGGTGTTGAATAGAAGGAGTTGAATAGAAGGAGTTGAATAGAAGGAGTTGTTCAGTTTAACTGCTGTTGTGGTAATGTCCTGAACCTCTATGGTAGCTGTTATATCTAGGAAGACTGAAGACCTGATGATAGGATAATAGGATGTGTAAAAAAAACTCTAAAAGTGGTGTCAACTGGTTAGAAGTAATTTAATTTGGTTTTCAACACTCAACTTCCTTTTCCCCTTTGGTTAAACCTAATAAATAACTTTCCCCCTTTGGTTAAGCCTAATAAATAACTTTTCCCCTTCGGTTAAGCCTAATAAATAACTTTTCCCCTTTGGTTAAGCTTAATAAATAACTTTTCCCCTTTGGTTAAGCCTAATAAATAACTTTTCCCCTTCGGTTAAGCCTAATAAATAACTTTTCCCCTTTGGTTAAACCTAACATATAACTTTTCCCCTTTGGTTAAGCCTAATAAATAACGTTTCTCCTTTGGTTAAACCTAACATATAACTTTTCCCCTTTGGTTAAGCCTAATAAATAACGTTTCTCCTTTGGTTAAACCTAACATATAACTTTTCCCCTTTGGTTAAACCTAACATATAACTTTTCCCCTTTGGTTAAGCCTAATAAATAACTTTTCCCCTTTGGTTAAACCTAACATATAACTTTTCCCCTTTGGTTAAACCTAACATATAACTTTTCCCCTTCGGTTAAACCTAATAAATAACTTTTCCCCTTCGGTTAAGCCTAATAAATAACATTTCTCCTTTGGTTAAGCCTAATAAATAACTTTTCCCCTTTGGTTAAGCCTAATAAATAACGTTTCTCCTTTGGTTAAGCCTAATAAATAACTTTTCCCCTTTGGTTAAGCCTAATAAATAACGTTTCTCCTTTGGTTAAACCTAACATATAACTTTTCCCCTTTGGTTAAACCTAACATATAACTTTTCCCCTTTGGTTAAACCTAATAAATAACTTTTCCCCTTTGGTTAAACCTAACATATAACTTTTCCCCTTCGGTTAAGCCTAATAAATAACTTTTCCCCTTTGGTTAAGCCTAATAAATAACGTTTCTCCTTTGGTTAAACCTAACATATAACTTTTCCCCTTTGGTTAAGCCTAATAAATAACGTTTCTCCTTTGGTTAAACCTAACATATAACTTTTCCCCTTTGGTTAAGCCTAATAAATAACTTTTCCCCTTTGGTTAAACCTAACATATAACTTTTCCCCTTCGGTTAAACCTAATAAATAACTTTTCCCCTTCGGTTAAGCCTAATAAATAACTTTTCCCCTTTGGTTAAACCTAACATATAACTTTTCCCCTTCGGTTAAACCTAATAAATAACTTTTCCCCTTTGGTTAAACCTAACATATAACTTTTCCCCTTCGGTTAAACCTAATAAATAACTTTTCCCCTTCGGTTAAGCCTAATAAATAACATTTCTCCTTTGGTTAAGCCTAATAAATAACTTTTCCCCTTTGGTTAAGCCTAATAAATAACGTTTCTCCTTTGGTTAAGCCTAATAAATAACTTTTCCCCTTTGGTTAAGCCTAATAAATAACGTTTCTCCTTTGGTTAAACCTAACATATAACTTTTCCCCTTTGGTTAAACCTAACATATAACTTTTCCCCTTTGGTTAAACCTAATAAATAACTTTTCCCCTTTGGTTAAACCTAACATATAACTTTTCCCCTTCGGTTAAACCTAATAAATAACTTTTCCCCTTCGGTTAAGCCTAATAAATAACGTTTCTCCTTTGGTTAAGCCTAATAAATAACTTTTCCCCTTTGGTTAAGCCTAATAAATAACGTTTCTCCTTTGGTTAAGCCTAATAAATAACTTTTCCCCTTCGGTTAAGCCTAATAAATAACGTTTCTCCTTTGGTTAAGCCTAATAAATAACTTTTCCCCTTTGGTTAAGCCTAATAAATAACGTTTCTCCTTTGGTTAAGCCTAATAAATAACTTTTCCCCTTCGGTTATAAGCCTAATAAATAACGTTTCTCCTTTGGTTAAGCCTAATAAATAACTTTTCCCCTTTGGTTAAGCCTAATAAATAACGTTTCTCCTTTGGTTAAGCCTAATAAATAACTTTTCCCCTTTGGTTAAGCCTAATAAATTACTTTTCCCCTTCGGTTAAACCTAATAAATAACTTTTCCCCTTTGGTTAAGCCTAATAAATAACTTAAATACATACAAGGATGAGTATCAAAAACATTAATAACACCTGCTCTTTCCATGACACAGACTGACCAGGTGAATCCAGGTGAAAGATATGCTCCCTTGTTGATGTCACTTGTTAAATCCACTTCAATCAGGGTAGGTGAAGGGGGGAGGAGACAGGTTAAAGAAGGGTTATTAAGGCTTGAGACGATTGAGACATAGATTGTGTATGTGTGCCATTCAGAGGGTGAATGGGCAAGATAAAACATGTAAGTGTCTTTGAACAGGATATGGTAAGTACCAGGCGCACCATTTTGTGTCAAGAACTGGATGGCTGCTGGCTTTCCCATGTGTATCAAGAATGGTCCACCACCCAAAGGACATCCAGCCAACTTGACACAACTGTGGGAAGCTTTGGAGTCAACATGGGCCAGCATCCCTGTGGAACATTTTCAACACCTTGTAGAGTCCATGCCCAGATGAAAACTCAATATTAGGAAGGTGTTCCTAATGTCTGGTATACTCAGTGTATATATACAACCCATTTTTTAAATGTTGTACCAAGTAGATTTTTCACTTTGGAATTACCTATACAAATGTATTCAACTGGGTTACAAGCAATTCAATCAATTTCTTGTTAATGAATATATTTAACAATATCTCCAAACACTGTGTGGAACCAAAATGACATCACAGACCCAGCACCATATTTTACAGTAGTGTCACGTCCTGGCCATAGAGAGGCTTTTATTCTCTATTTTGGTTTGGCCAGGGTATGACTAGAGTGGGCGTTCTATGTTCCTTTTTCTATGTTTTTGTATTTCTTTGTTTTTGGCCGGGTATGGTTCTCAATCTGTTTCGGTTGTTGTTTTTGTCACTTTGTATTTAGTGTTCTATTTAATGACGAACACGTGCTGCGCTTTGGTCCTCACCTTCTTCTACCAACGGCCGTTACAAGTAGGGATGAGGTACTTTCTGTATATGCATTGTTCTTTCAAATGCCAAAACCACCTGGCCTGTGTGGCCAAAGACCTCTATTTTTGTGTCATGTGACCATAGCACAGGTTACAATCCAAGTGCCAATACGGTTTACCAAACTCCAGGCGTTACTAGGGCCAGATAACATGAAAATAAAGCTCTTTGGATATTCACACCAGAGATGGGTTGGGCGTTCGAAAGAACAATGTAGAAAATACCTCATCTCTACTGTAAAACGTGGTGCTGGATCATGGGTGTTATGCGGCTATTTTGGATCCACTGGTCCTGAGGCCCTTGGTAAAAGGCCAACGACATCATTAACTTTGCCAAGTACCAGGACATTTTACCAAATACCAGATTGCGTCTCTCAGGAGGCTGACACTTTGCAACAAGTGGATCTTCCAGCAAGACAATAATCCCAACCACACATCAACATCAACAAATAAATGGTTAATTGACCACAAAAATCAACATTTTGCAATGACCAAACATGTGGTTTGAATTGAAGAAGGAAGTCCATAAGAGCAGACGAAGGATATCAAGGATCTGGAAAGATTCTGTATGGAGGAACGGTCTAAGACAGTGGTTCCCAAACTTTTTATAGTCCCGTACCCCTTCAAACATTCAACCTTTAGCTGCGTACCCCGTCTATCACCAGGGTCAGCGTACTCTCAAATGTAGTTTTTTCCATCATTGTAAGCCTGCCACAAACACACTATACAATACATTTATTAAACATAAGAATGAGCTGTGCTGACCCGGGTTGTGGGAAGTGACAAAAAGCTCTTATAGGACCAGGACACAAATAATAATATAATAATAATCAATAATGTTGCTCTTTATTTAACCATCTTACATAGAAAACTTTATTTGTTCATTGAAAATTGTGAATAACTCACCACAGGTTAATGAGAAGGGTGTGAATAACTCACCACAGGTTAATGAGAAGGGTGTGAATAACTCACCACAGGATAATGAGAAGGGTGTGAATAACTCACCACAGGTTAATGAGAAGGGTGTGAATAACTCACCACAGGATAATGAGAAGGGTGTGAATAACTCACCACAGGTTAATGAGAAGGGTGTGAATAACTCACCACAGGTTAATGAGAAGGGTGTGAATAACTCACCACAGGATAATGAGAAGGGTGTGAATAACTCACCACAGGTTAATGAGAAGGGTGTGAATAACTCACCACAGGTTAATGAGAAGGGTGTGAATAACTCACCACAGGTTAATGAGAAGGGTGTGAATAACTCACCACAGGTTAATGGGAAGGGTGTGAATAACTCACCACAGGTTAATGAGAAGGGTGTGAATAACCCACCACAGGTTAATGAGAAGGGTGTGAATAACTCACCACAGGTTAATGAGAAGGGTGTGAATAACTCACCACAGGTTAATGAGAAGGGTGTGAATAACTCACCACAGGTTAATGAGAAGGGTGTGAATAACTCACCACAGGTTAATGAGAAGGGTGTGAATAACTCACCACAGGTTAATGAGAAGGGTGTGAATAACTCACCACAGGTTAATGGGAAGGGTGTGAATAACTCACCACAGGTTAATGAGAAGGGTGTGAATAACTCACCACAGGTTAATGAGAAGGGTGTGAATAACTCACCACAGGTTAATGAGAAGGGTGTGAATAACTCACCACAGGTTAATGAGAAGGGTGTGAATAACTCACCACAGGTTAATGAGAAGGGTGTGAATAACTCACCACAGGTTAATGAGAAGGGTGTGAATAACTCACCACAGGTTAATGAGAAGGGTGTGAATAACTCACCACAGGTTAATGAGAAGGGTGTGAATAACTCACCACAGGTTAATGAGAAGGGTGTGAATAACTCACCACAGGTTAATGAGAAGGGTGTGAATAACTCACCACAGGTTAATGAGAAGGGTGTGAATAACTCACCACAGGTTAATGAGAAGGGTGTGAATAACTCACCACAGGTTAATGAGAAGGGTGTGAATAACTCACCACAGGTTAATGAGAAGGGTGTGAATAACTCACCACAGGTTAATGAGAAGGGTGTGAATAACTCACCACAGGTTAATGAGAAGGGTGTGAATAACTCACCACAGGTTAATGAGAAGGGTGTGAATAACTCACCACAGGTTAATGAGAAGGGTGTGAATAACTCACCACAGGTTAATGAGAAGGGTGTGAATAACTCACCACAGGTTAATGAGAAGGGTGTGAATAACTCACCACAGGTTAATGAGAAGGGTGTGAATAACTCACCACAGGTTAATGAGAAGGGTGTACTTGAAAGGATGCACAGAACTCTGCAATGTTGTGTTGTATTGGAGAGAGTCTCCATCTTAAATCATTTTCCACACACAGTCTGTGTCTGTATTTAGTTTTCATGCTAGTGAGGGCCGAGAATCCACTCTCACATAGGTACGTGGTTGCAAAGGGCATCAGTGTCTTAACAGCATGATTTGCCAAGGCAGGATACTCTGAGCACAGCCCAATCCACTTAAATTCAATTTTCAGTGAACCGATTGTTACAATTTTGATGAGGTTCTCTGGCTCCGATATCGGTAAGTGGACTGGAGGCAGGGCATGAAAGGGATAACGAATCCAGTTATTTGTGTCATCCATTTCGGGAAAGTACCTCCGTAATATCGCACCCAACTCACTCAGGTGCTTCGCTATATCCCATTTGACATTGTCTGTAGGCTTGAGTTCATTTGCACACAAAAAAAATCATACAATGATGGAAAGAATTGTGTGTTGTCCTTGTTAATGCAGACAGAGAAGAGCTCCAACTTCTTAATCAGAGCCTCAATTTTGTCCCAAGTATTGAATATAAGTGCAGAGAATCCCTGTAATACTAGATTCAGATAATTCAGGTGAGAGAAAACATCACCCAGATAGGCCAGTCGTGTGAGAAACTCGTCATCATCAAGCGGTCAGACAAGTGAAATTATGATCAGTAAAGAAAACTTTAAACTTGTCTCTCAATTAAATAAAACCTGTCAATACTTTGCCCCTTGATAACCAGCGCACTTCTGTCTGTTGTAGAAGCGTTACATGGTTTCTACCCATATCATTGCATAGTGCAGAAAATACACAAGTTCAGGGGCCTTGCTTTGACAAAGTTAACAATTTTCACTCTAGTGTCCAAAATGTCTTTCAAGCTGTCAGGCATTCCCTTGGCAGCAAGAGCCTCTTGGTAGATGCTGCAGTGGACCCAAGAGGCTCTTGGTAGATGCTGCAGTGGACCCAAGAGCCTCTTGGTAGATGCTGCAGTGGACCCAAGAGCCTCTTGGTAGATGCTGCAGTGGACCCAAGAGCCTCTTGGTAGATGCTGCAGTGGACCCAATAGCCTCTTGGTAGATGCTGCAGTGGACCCAAGAGGCTCTTGGTAGATGCTGCAGTGGACCCAAGGTGCGGCTTTTGCGCCATCAGTACAAATACCAACACATCTTGACATCTACAAAGTCCATTTGATGTCATAAAGCTGCCCAGTATTAAAAAAATACCCTCTCCTATTGTTCTCATTTCCAGTGGTTTGCAGAAGAGGATGTCTCCCCCCCCCCCCCCCATAAACGTAACGGACATATACCAGGAGCTGTGCCAGGCCCGCCACGTCTGTTGACTCATCCAGCTGTAATGCATATAATTCACTGGCTTGTATGCGAAGCAGTAATTGTTTCAATACATCCCCTGTCATGTCACTGATACGTCGTGAAACGGTGTTGTTTGATGAAAACATTGTCTGTATAGTTTTTTTGGGCCTTTTCCCCCAGCATTGTCTCAGCCATATCCACGGCAGCAGGAAGAATGAAGCCCTCCACAATAGTATGGGACTTGCCTGTCCTGTGCCACTCGGTAGCTCACCATATAAGACGCTTCTAGCCCCTTCTTATTAACGGTATCTGTTGCTTTTATACATGTCTTACTTCTCGAATGTCATCTTAATTCTCTCTCAAAAAACTCCTGTGCCTTATTTTTCAAATTGCCATATTTTGTTTCTAAATGTCTGCGCAAGAGTGAAGCTTTCATCGAGTTGTAAAATAGTACTTTTGAACATATAACACACTGTGGCTGAGGAAAGGCACTACTATGTTAGTGAACCTCAAATCAATGTAGTTCTCATCATATTTGCGCCAATGTAGTTCTCATCAGTTCTCATCCTGCAAGAGAGTAAGGGTTAATGTGATTGGATGTTAATTAATTATTTGACTAGGCTATCTGTAGTTGACATTGTGCTGCAATTTCGCTGAACACTAGATTGTAAGTGTATTTTGGCAGTGAAACGAGGCTACTCAGGAGAGAAAAAAACCTCACACAAATGTATAGCCCCGTTGGAAAATATAAATGGACTGTTTGAAAATTCATTTTGTAATAAAAAAAAAATGTGAATCACGTTTTTATTTGGCGTACCCCCGACAGCGTTGTACCCCGGTTGTGGAAAACCTGGTCAAAGATCTCTGCCAATGTGTTCTTCCACCTCATAAAATATTTGAGGAAAAAGCTCAGTGTCGTTATCCTCACAAGGGGAGGCTGCTGGTGTATTGCAAACAGGGGGTCCAACATTTTATTACTTGTTACACAAAATATATTTATCTGAGCAATTGCATTTGTATAAAATAATATAATTTAGAGCGTAGAATACAGATCAGAATTTGTATTACTTATTTTATACTGTCTTTAAAAAAATATTTATCAAGGATCTAATAATGTATGTATGTATGTATGTACTGTATGTACTGTATGTACTGTATGTATGTACTGTATGTACTGTATGTACTGTATGTATGTATGTATGTATGTATGTAGAGCTTTGTAATATCTACAATAATTTGGTATACAGTCTGGCTTTCTAGCTAACCTTCCTTTCTCAGGTAGTTGTTTCCTCTTTCAGAACCTTTTCATAATCCACTTAATCTACAGAATCCATAATCCACACTAAATCTGAAACTATCAAAAAATCACAACATGGAAATGGCTTCAATGTGGGTCCAAAGGTTCACATATCTGACACCAATCTGATCTAACCCTAACCCTAACCCTCTCGCTCCATAATCCTATTGGTTCACATATCTGACACCAATCTGATCTAACCCTAACCCTCTCGCTCCATAATCCTATTGGTTCACATATCTGACACCAATCTGATCTAACCCTAACCCTAACCCTCTCCCTCCATAATCCTATTGGTTCACATATCTGACACCAATCTGATCTAACCCTAACCCTAACCCTCTCGCTCCATAATCCTATTGGTTCACATATCTGACACCAATCTGATCTTTTTCTTGCAGTCTGAAAAGCCCAAAAGCACATGGAATCGGACATGTTCAGTGGTCATTGTTACCTGGGGTCCTTGGGATGTCCCTACCCTAAACCCCTACCCTTATCCTTACACTAAACATAACCGTACCCTAAACTCCTACCCTTATCCTTACACTAAACATAACCCTACCCTAAACTCTAACCCTAACCCTAACTCTAACCCCTACCCTTATCCTTACCCTAAACCTAACCCTACCCTAAACTCTAACCCTAACCTTAACTCTAACCCCTACCCTTATCCTTACCCTAAACCTAACCCTACCCTAAACTCCTACCCTTATCCTTACACTAAACATAACCGTACCCTAAACCCCTAACCTTATCCTTACCCTAAACTCTAACCCCTACCCTTATCCTTACCTTAAACTCGAACCCCTACCCTTATCCTTACCCTAAACTCTAACCCCTACCCTTATCCTTACCTTAAACTCTAACCCCTACCCTTATCCTTACCCTAAACTCTAACCCCTACCCTTATCCTTACCTTAAACTCTAACCCCTACCCTTATCCTTACCTTAAACTCTAACCCCTACCCTTATCCTTACCCTAAACTCTAACCCCTACCCTTATCCTTACCTTAAACTCTAACCCCTACCCTTATCCTTACCCTAAACTCTAACCCTAACCCAAACCCAAACCCCTAACCCTTATCTTACCCTAAACATAGCCCTAACCTTAACCCTTAACTTAAACCATTTTAAATGTAAACTTCAATGGGATTAGGGACATCCCAAGGATGCTGGATATCACAGACCATTTTCAAAACATATTTGAACCACATTCATAGGTGGTTTGAAATCAGAAACAAATCAAATTCATGGTCATGAACGGTTAAACTTGATTAAAAAATAAAAAATTGTCTCTTACTAGCTACTCAGTTGACAGTTTGACAAGAAAATGTGCGAGCAAACTAGATTGTTTACACCCTAAGGTCGATGTCCCTGTCCCCGATTTAAATATAATTAGCATAATTCAAAAACTACCCATAAAAATCTGTCAATTGAATCTAGAAATATCCGTTGTTTTGCCTTGGACGTGTCTCAACCCTCCACATCCGACTATGTCGCACTTCCGCATCTATGGGCTGTAGTACTGTAGTACAGGACAACTTTTAAATATATTTTGTATACCTAAAGGGTTCCTAAAATTCTAAATGAAATAGCTAAATTAGCCATAGTATGACCATCTAATTAAAACAATTCCATATGTTAGCTTAGTAGAATCCCTGAAAGAGATTCTGGAGGGAAATGGGAGGAGCCTGAAGAATGTCCAAACCAAACAGTTAAATAACCACAGTTAACCTTTCCACCCTGAGCTCTGTGAGTCAACATGTAGTATAACTATTCAACACAGTTAACCTCTCCACCCTGAGCTCTGTGAGTCAACGTGTAGGGAAGGCTTCCTCTGACAGGTGGTTGGCCAGTCTATTTATAGACAAAGTGTGTTAGTGTTTTAGGAAACAGGGATCAATGCAGGACTCAGTAAGGGCTTCTCCATGGGCTGGCTAGACTACGGTGGTGTGTGTGTGTGTCTGTGTGTGTGTGTGTTCTATAGGAAACTGGCAGGGGATCTCCACAGTAGACCCAGGTGTGTGTAGAAGGAAACACAATTAAAAATATTTCAAAATGTTTGTATCTGAAATAGCATGAGCAGTGCACATTTGTACCAGCACGAGAAACTCTATATTTCATGAAATGCATAGCATTACTCAGTGTTTAAATGAATGAATCAGTGTTTAAATGAACTAGCATGATATTGATTCTTGACTACACCATTCACCACAGATGAATAGGGGAAACATAAGTATCTTTGCTAACACCCTGCAGTCAGGTTTTCACACCAGTAGACTAGCTAGCTATGTAAACACCGCCTTCTGTGAACACGTGATGATGGTTACAAGGCGGTGCATATCTACATTTGGTAAGATCGTATTTTTTAGACATTACCATTGGTGTTTTAAAAGGATCAGAGAGTGTGTGAGGAAGTGGAGGCAGCAGGGTAACTGAGGGCTTAGTCGTTGGGTGTTTCCAGTACATGGAGTTTGTGCGTGAAAAACCCATTATTTCTTGGGGGTGCGAGACCTATTCATGACGTCCCTTCCGCACCGCCATGACGCCCCATTACAGCTGCTCTTAATACGATGTGCAAGTGGTGTCGTCCTGCGTCACACTTCCGGGTCCTGTCTTTTGAATGGGCTTGTTGATTATATCGACTTATTCATGAAAATGTGCTCATTTAAGATATACAGCACCAGTCAAAAGTTTCCATTTCCCCCATTAGTTAAATCAGTCTTCCAAATAGTGTGACTGGATGTGAAGTGTTTCACTTGTAAACGTTGATCATTGGACTCTGGCCATCTAGTGGATTGGGCTGTCACTAACTCTTCTAAAGGTTTGGCTAGGACGAGTCCCCTGCTCCCCCAGACTCTACTAAAGGCTTGGCTAGGACGAGTCCCCTGCTACTCCAGACTCTACTAAAGGCTTGGCTAGGACGAGTCCCCTGCTCCCCCAGACTCTTCTAAAGGCTTGGCTAGGACGAGTCCCCTGCTCCCCCAGACTCTACTAAAGGCTTGGCTAGGACGAGTCACCTGCTCCCCCAGACTCTACTAAAGGCTTGGCTAGGACGAGTCCCCTGCTCCCCCAGACTCTTCTAAAGGCTTGGCTAGGACGAGTCCCCTGCTCCCCCAGACTCTACTAAAGGCTTAGCTAGGACGAGTCTCCTGCTCCCCCAGACTCTACTAAAGGCTTGGCTAGGACGAGTCCCCTGCTCCCCCAGACTCTACTAAAGGCTTGGCTAGGACGAGTCCCCTGCTCCCCCAGACTCTACTAAAGGCTTGGCTAGGACGAGTCCCCTGCTCCCCAGACTCTACTAAAGGCTTGGCTAGGACGAGTCACCTGCTCCCCCAGACTCTACTAAAGGCTTGGCTAGGACGAGTCCCCTGCTCCCCCAGACTCTTCTAAAGGCTTGGCTAGGACGAGTCCCCTGCTCCCCCAGACTCTTCTAAAGGCTTGGCTAGTACGAGTCCCCTGCTCCCCCAGACTCTACTAAAGGCTTGGCTTGGACGAGTCCCCTGCTCCCCCAGACTCTACTAAAGGCTTGGCTAGGACGAGTCCCCTGCTCCCCCAGACTCTTCTAAAGGCTTGGCTAGGACGAGTCCCCTGCTCCCCCAGACTCTACTAAAGGCTTGGCTAGGACGAGTCCCCTGCTCCCCCAGACTCTACTAAAGGCTTGGCTAGGACGAGTCCCCTGCTCCCCCAGACTCTTATGTGTGTGGGATTCCCAGTTTTATGTATGTTCTCTGTGTGACATGCGTCACCTACTGTGATTATTTCCAGGTGCTAGATGTTAGAGTAGGACAGGGTTTTACCATTAAATGGCCAGTATTTCCCCTGTGTCTGTGTACAGGTCGGCCTGCTCTGGGAGGATGAGAGAGGGGACGGTGTGGACTGATCCTAATTCCATGAACAAGTTGGTGAGTCTAAAAATAAGTCAGTCCATAAAGAAGGAGGCTGTATCTTCTGGAACACGGCTCAAATAGCAGCAGATCTGCCAACAAAGCAACGAAGCAATGCTAAATTACCTTAGAGATTGCTGTGGAAGCTGGATGTATTTCTGACACTGAACATGGCCATATTGGGCTCGTAACTCATCTGTTGCTTTGGTAGAATGTACTTCTTGCAACTCTGCTATCGACTGTATGGGATGAAATTGGAGTGTCAACAACAGCTCAGCAGTTGGGGTTTGATACTTTGACATTTCTATGTCAGCGGGTAACATTCCAAAACAACTTTAGTCTGCATGTAATTCTGACACCCAGTTTCAGAACGTGGCCATTGGCTGGAGAGGTTTACTGACAGGGGGGGGGGTCATCATGTGGACTACTTCTTGTAACATGTTGTCACTGACAGGGGGGGGGGTCGTCATGTGGACTACTTCTTGTAACATGTTGTCACTGACAGGGGAGGGGGGTCGTCATGTGGACTACTTCTTGTAACATGTTGTCACTGACAGGGGGGGGGTCGTCATGTGGACTACTTCTTGTAACATGTTGTCACTGACAGGGGGGGGGGGTCGTCATGTGGACTACTTCTTGTAACATGTTGTCACTGACAGGGGGGGGGGGTCGTCATGTGGACTACTTCTTGTAACATGTTGTCACTGACAGGGGGGGGGGGGGTCGTCATGTGGACTACTTCTTGTAACATGTTGTCACTGACAGGGGGGGGGGGGTCGTCATGTGGACTACTTCTTGTAACATGTTGTATGCTTGTCTAAAGATCTGTAAAGCTTGATAGAAAAACACAACGGCTAATTGATCCATGTGTTTCTCCTTGTAAATGTATTACATTCAGCCCTTCATTGACTTCACACTACATGCTGAAAAGACCTCATAACCTGTAATGTGGATCACAGAGATGTCCGGTTCAGAACAGCACATTATTTAGACCTCATAACCTGTAATGTGGATCACAGAGAGGTCCGGTTCAGAACAGCACATTATTTAGACCTCATAACCTGTAATGTGGATTACAGAGAGGTCCGGTTCAGAACAGCACATTATTTAGACCTTATTGGTCGACCACGAGGTCCTCACATTGCTGACATTGGCCCCTGTAACAGACTTGGCCCCTGTAACAGACTTGTCATGATATATTAGAGGCACATATCTCCCTGAGATTACACAGACCCACAATGAATTTGAAAACAAATCCATTTTGATACACTCCCATATCTACTGGGTGAAATACTACAGTGTGACATCACAGCAGCACGATGTGTGATCTGTTACCACAAGAAAAGGGCAACCAGTGAAGAACAAATACCATTGTGACATCACAGCAGCACGATGTGTGATCTGTTACCACAAGAAAAGGGCAACCAGTGAAGAACAAATACCATTGTGACATCACAGCAGCACGATGTGTGATCTGTTACCACAAGAAAAGGGCAACCAGTGAAGAACAAATACCATTGTGACATCACAGCAGCACGATGTGTGATCTGTTACCACAAGAAAAGGGCAACCAGTGAAGAACAAATACCATTGTGACATCACAGCAGCACGATGTGTGATCTGTTACCACAAGAAAAGGGCAACCAGTGAAGAACAAACACCATTGTAAATACAGCCCATATTTATGCTTATTTCTTTTCCCTTTTGGACTTGAACTATTTGCACATAATTACAAAACTATATATAGACATAATATAACATTTGAAATGTCTTTATTTTTTGGGAACTTTTATGAGCGTAATAATAACTGTTGATGTTGTTATTGTTTATTTCACTTTTGTTTATTATCTATTTCACTTGCTTTGGCAATGTTAACATGTGTTTCCCCATGACATTAAAGCCCTTTGAATTTAACTGAATTGAATTGATATGTGACCTGAAAAATAAGATCTGAATTAAGTCCAGCTTGGTTGTTTTAGGGATCTAGCTTGGTTGTTTTAGGGACCCAGCTTGGTTGTTTTAGGGAGCCAGCTTTGTTGTTTTAGGGATCCAGCTTGGTTGTTTTAGGGATCCAGCTTGGTTGTTTTAGGGATCCAGCTTGGTTGTTTTAGGGATCCAGCTTGGTTCTTTTAGAGGATCCAGCTTGGTTGTTTTAGGGATCCAGCTTGGTTGTTTTAGGGATCCAGCTTGGTTGTTTTAGGGATCCAGCTTGGTTGTTTTAGGGATCCAGCTTGGTTGTTTTAGAGGATCCAGCTTGGTTGTTTTAGGGATCCAGCTTGGTTGTTTTAGGGATCCAGCTTGGTTGTTTTAGGGATCCAGCTTGGTTGTTTTAGGGATCCAGCTTGGTTGTTTTAGGGATCCAGCTTGGTTGTTTTAGAGGATCCAGCTTGGTTGTTTTAGGGATCCAGCTTGGTTGTTTTAGGGATCCAGCTTGGTTGTTTTAGGGATCCAGCTTGGTTGTTTTAGGGATCCATGCCACGGCGTGTGACATGTCATATATTTTGACTGGCTGTGACATTTTAATGGATTGAATCATGTAAAAAGTGCTGCCGTGTGCCAAAGCTCTTGCGTGTCTCAGGCAAACTCCTGTCTGTGGTGATTCAAATACTTGGCGAGAACAGTGTAAGTCGTTGAAAGCACCATTAAAATGTCTTGGATCAAGAGTTACTGTCCGATCCTCCCAAGGTCCTGCCAAAATATGTTATCTATGTACAATGACAGTTTTATTATGACCGTTTACTCAACGGTTTAATGACATCTGGCAGTTAACAGTATGTCAGAAGCCAGAAACTCCTGTTCTGGACAGCCCCCATCCACATGGTTGTGCAGGTTCTTATTCCACACCAGCACTATGTCCCTCGGATACCAAAACACAGGTCGAATATCATGCCAGATCTTTGCACATTAAAATAACTTTGAATGTCATAAACTCTTAGTCTGCATGGTGTTGATGTTCTCTCCACCCACAAACACGCCAAGTAAATATCTTGTGTCTAATAACAGTGGCATCTGCTCAACTAGTGCATCCAGCAGCTCCCCTCTATGGGGCTTCTTGTACTGATGTCCTGGGTGGACACTGCTCACAGAACAAACAGGAGGTATTCAGGTGAAATGTTCTGAACATTGCTGATAGAAATGTATTGAATAGAGCTGATGTGATTCTCTATTCTACCTGTCATATCTGTTCTACACAATACATTTCATGGATGGATTGGATGGATGGATGGAAGGAAGTTAAAATATGTTTTAGAGATCTATCTATTGTTTTCTATGTTAGAACAGTTTGCTGGTAATATCTGATTTCACTTTTTTATTTCGTTAGGCAAGTCAGTTAAGAACAAATTCTTATTTTCAGTGACGGCCTAGGAACAGTGGGTTAACTGCCTGTTCAGGGGCAGAACGACAGATTTGTACCTAGTCAGCTCAGGGGTTTGAACTTGCAACCTCCCAGTTACTAGTCCAACGCTCTAACCACTAGGCTACGCTGGCCTTGAATGGAAAATGGAAAAGGTTCCAAAATGAAATCCATGATGATGCTATGAATTCAATAATGTCCCCATAATGTTGCTTGAGTATGATAATCAATATGTTGTTTTGTTACAGACCAGGAGAACCAGTCCGTCCTGATTACGTAAGTTGTTTACTAAAATCTCACTTGAGAAAGGGTTTCTACTGCAATATGTTGTGTCACTTGGGTGTGATATATTACATTATGAATGGATTAGGCTATGCATAGGAATGAGTCGATGAGTAGGGATATTTGTTAATGAGAGAGGTACAGGATAGAGGTACAGGATAGAGGTACGGGATAGAGGTACGGGATAGAGGTACGGAATAGTGGTACGGGATAGAGGTACTGTCACGTTCTTTCAGAATCGAACCCAGAAGCAGACCAGGACAAGGAGAGTAGGAAGAAGGTGAGTATTTATTTACAAGTGAATGTGAATGGGTAGATATATCCAGGTGACGTAGCGGACAGCAGTGGTGAGTTGATGGGAGTAAATAGGTGGATCCAATGGGGTAGCGGAATCCTCCGACGACCAGGCGGGAATGGGGTAAATGATCCGGGTGAGTAACTGAAGACAAACGGAGGTAAGTTTAAGGCAAGCAATACGTAAAAAACAACAAAACTAATTCTATCCAACTTGAGGCTGATACTATGGCACAACATACTGTTCATGGCTAACGATCCGGCAGGGAATGGATGTCAGGTCAGAGCTTTTGAAGGGGAGAGGTGATGATCAGGACAGGTGTGCAGATTACTGATGGGATACAGGTGCTGGTGAACATCGATCTCCCAACAAGCTAATTCGCCTCGACCCCGCCGTCTGGAATCCATTATGCAGCGCACCGTGTAGGCAGGACCACCTCCGATCATCCAAGGAGGAGGAGAACGAGGAGGAGGGGGCAACAGAGGACTGAGGAGAACCGGCTTGAGGCAGGATACATGAAAGGTGGGGTGTACTCGAAGCGTTGCCGGCAATTTGAGTCGGACCACAGCAGGGTTAATGATTCTCTCCACCACAAACGGACCAATGAACTTTGGTCGAGTTTCCTCGACTCAGTCTGTAGAGGAAGATCCCGTGTAGCCAACCAAACCTTATCTCCGATGATATAAGCGGGAGCAGGAATACGGCGACGATTCGCCTGGATCTGATACCGGTCAGAAACTCTAAGGAGGACCTTCCTGGCCCGATGCCAGGTCCGGTGGCAACGACGAATGTGAGCCTGGACAGAAGGAACCGAAAGATCCCTCTCCTGAGAAGGAAACAAGGGAGGTTGGTATCCGTACAGGCATTGGAAGGGGGACATCCCAGTGGCAGATGAAGGAAGGGTATTATGGGCATACTCGACCCAGGGTAATTGAGATGACCAAGAGGTGGGATCAGAGGAGACAAGACAACGCAGCGTGGACTCCATCTTCTGGTTGGCTCTCTCCGCCTGACCATTAGATTGTGGGTGAAATCCAGAAGTGAGACTGACTGTAGCTCCAATGGCCAAACAGAAGGATCTCCAGACAGCAGAGGTAAACTGAGGACCACGGTCAGAAACAATGTCACTGTGCAATCCGTGGACCCTGAAAACCTCCCTAACCAGGATCTCGGACGTCTCCGTGGCAGATGGAAGCTTGGAGAGAGGGACAAAAATAGTTTAGTTTTATCAAAACAGGGGCAGGGAGCATGCTTTGTTATTGTTTCAACTGCTGATTGCTGCTTTAAATGTATCACCATTTGTCAGGGTGATTTACTGGGTTCATTTACTCATACAATAGGTGTTATTTTACACAATCTCATTGGCAGCATTTGCATTAAGATACGTGTGAAGATAACCTGAGATCCCTCTCATTTATAATTATGTTGAACTTTTCTCCATTATAACAGATACAACCAAGAAAGGAGGCAAGAAGAAGGGTGGTTCCATGCAGACTGTGTCCTCCCAGTTCAGGGTGAGCTTTTAAAATGTGGATATTCAGTCCTTCAAAATGTGTACTGATTATCAGAAATGATTTCTGAGAACACGGTTTGTAACCCTCTTACAGGAGAACTTACATAAGCTGATGACCAACTTGAGGAGCACTCATCCTCACTTTGTCCGCTGCCTGATCCCCAACGAGTCAAAGACTCCAGGTACAATAGATGTTGAGTTAAATATGACATCTTGTCAGTACAGTATCAGTAACATTAACAAACCAGTCTTTAACCTGTTTATGAGTATTTATAGAGACTTGGTTTGTGTTTCCAGGTCTGATGGAGAACTTCCTGGTTATCCACCAGCTCAGTTGTAATGGTGTTCTGGAGGGGATCAGGATCTGCAGGAAGGGCTTCCCCAGTAGAATCATCTATGCTGACTTCAAGCAGAGGTACACACGCACACGCACATGCACACGCATACACACACACACACACACGCGCACATGCACACGCATACACACACACACACACACACACGCACATGTATTAAAAAAAAGCTATTTTCCAAAACATATATTTTGACCCTTTAGTGTGTGTACTTTACTGTATTTATACTTGAAATATCGTTTTCCAAAGGAAAAGTAAACAACTAAAACACTGGAGGAGTTTACTTAGTTACAGTTCAGTTTAAAATGACAATATTGTTCAGTCATTTAATCATCATTTTCCTAACAATCTTTAAACATGTCACTCACCTTGTCACTCAACATGTCACTCACCTTGTCACTCACCTTGTCACTCACCTAGTCACTCACCATGTCACTCACCATGTCACTCACCATGTCACTCACCATGTCACTCATCATGTCACTCACCATGTCACTCACCATGTCACTCTATCCTCTCTGTGGACCAGAGATTCTGTCTTCACCATCCAGTACAACATCCGTTCATTCATGAATGTGAAAACCTGGCCATGGATGAAGTTGTACTTCAAGATCAAGCCCCTGCTGCAGAGCGCTGAGACTGAGAAGGAGCTGGCCAACATGAAGGAGAACTATGAGAAGATGACTTCGGACTTGGCCAAGGCTCTGGCCAAGAAGAAGGAGTTGGAGGAGAAGATGGTGGCCATGGTGCAGGAGAAGAATGACCTGGCGCTTCAAGTCGCATCTGTGAGTGAGCAACAACCCTCATCAGAGCACATTTAGACACACAAGTACACAGACACAATCACACACACATCAGCACATACGAACAATAATTTAAAAGGCCTTGACTAGAATACAGTATATACATATGAACAATAATTGAATAGGATGGCCTTGACCAGAATACAGTATATACATATGAACAATAATTGAATAGGATGGCCTTGACTAGAATACAGTATATACATATGAACAATAATTGAATAGGATGGCCTTGACTAGAATACAGTATATACATATGAACAATAATTGAATAGGATGGCCTTGACTAGAATACAGTATATACATATGAACAATAATTGAATAGGATGGCCTTGACTAGAATACAGTATATACATATGAACAATAATTGAATAGGATGGCCTTGACTAGAATACAGTATATACATATGAACAATAATTGAATAGGATGGCCTTGACTAGAATACAGTATATACATATGAACAATAATTGAATAGGATGGCCTTGACTAGAATACAGTATATACATATGAACAATAATTGAATAGGATGGCCTTGACCAGAATACAGTATATACATATGAACAATAATTGAATAGGATGGCCTTGACTAGAATACAGTATATACATATGAAGTACATAGAACAGTGATGCCAGGTCTATATGCGTAGGGCAGCAGCCACTAAGGTGACTAGAATACAATATATACTGTACATATGAAGTGGTTAAAACAGTATTCCCCCCCCCCCCCCCCCCCCCCCCCCCCCCAAGACTTGGGGAACATGCACTCCTCTTCAAGGATGGACCAGTGTTCGATTATTAAAGTAACCAGTATTCCATGTCTATGTACATAGGGCAGCAGCCTCTAAGGTGCAGGGTTGAGTAACCAGTGATGACAGGTCTATGTACAGTATATGGGGCAGCAGCCTCTAAGGTGCAGGGTTGAGTAACCAGTGATGACAGGTCTATGTACAGTATATGGGGCAGCAGCCTCTAAGGTGCAGGGTTGAGTAACCAGTGATGACAGGTCTATGTACAGTATATGGGGCAGCAGCCTCTAAGGTGCAGGGTTGAGTAACCAGTGATGACAGGTCTATGTACAGTATATGGGACAGCAGTCTCTAAGGTGCAGGGTTGAGTAACCAGTGATGACAGGTCTATGTACAGTATATGGGGCAGCAGCCTCTAAGGTGCAGGGTTGAGTAACCAGGGAGTAACCGGCTAGTGATGGCTGTTTAACAGTCTGATGGCCTTGAGATAGAAGTTGTTTTTCAGTCTCTCTGTCCCTACTTTGACACACCTGTACTGACCTCACCTTCTGGAAGGTAGCGGGGTGAACAGGCGGTTGAAGTCCTTGTCTTTTTGGCGTGTAATATATATTTATATATGGCATGCATTTGACTAAATGAAGTCTATATTTTTGATACACAAAGTGAAAACACCCGTTTTTTCTCTTGTTCTGAAACCAGGATTCAGAGAATCTGAACGATGCTGAGGAAAGGTGTGAGGGGCTCATCAAGAGCAAGATCCAGCTGGAGGCCAAACTCAAAGAGACGACTGAGAGGCTGGAGGATGAGGAGGAGATGAATGCTGAGTTGACTGCCAAGAAGAGGAAGCTGGAGGACGAATGCTCTGAGCTGAAGAAGGACATTGATGACCTGGAGCTCACCTTGGCCAAAGTGGAGAAGGAGAAGCACGCCACTGAAAACAAGGTCTTGTAGACAGTCCAACCAAACAATAATCCACAGAATAATCAACTCAAAACAGAAATGTGATTCAAGTCTTTTTGTGAGTGCAGTAAAAATTAAGACACAAAATAGTGGAATTTCAGTTGTGGTGGACTCCCCAAATTCAGCACATGTTCTGCTCCCCCCTCGTTTATGATTTCCATTCAGCACACTGGCATGGAGTACATTGCCATCTAGTGTTGAATCTATAGTACAGTACTTGTTGACACATTTCTATCATCCATTTAACCACTTATGGTGAAGTGACCAAAAGCGAATTTTGTTGTGGCCGTTTTCAGGTTAAAAACCTGACAGAGGAGATGGCGTCTATGGATGAGAGTGTTGCCAAGCTGACCAAGGAGAAGAAAGCCCTCCAAGAGGCCCACCAGCAGACACTGGACGACCTGCAGGCAGAGGAGGACAAAGTCAACACTCTGACCAAGGCCAAGACCAAGCTGGAACAGCAAGTGGGCGACGTGAGTGGAGTTTGACATTTTGGCCATGATTGAATGTAAGATGATATTATCTTCAGTTGTTTAAATTTAACAAATATATGTCTGTTTATATCTTGTAGCTTGAGGGTTCTCTGGAGCAAGAGAAGAAGCTCCGTATGGACCTTGAGAGAGCCAAGAGAAAGCTGGAGGGAGATCTGAAACTGGCCCAGGAGTCCATAATGGACCTGGAGAATGACAAGCAGCAGTCTGATGAGAAAATCAAGAAGTAAACACAAATAAATGACTACAGTATTCAACATAATGATCAACATAATGGTTCTTCTTGGCTCATTCTTGTAATTATGAATTAGACTTATGTGATTCTTACAAGCAAAGTGAATGGTAATGTAGGCTCCCTTTACACTGTCTAACCAAAACAAACGTGTTTGTGTTTGTTAGGAAGGAGTTTGAGACCACCCAGCTCCTCAGCAAGATAGAGGATGAGCAGTCTCTGGGAGCTCAGCTGCAGAAGAAGATCAAGGAACTGCAGGTACAGTACAGGATCTAAGCTCCAGTACAGGAAAATAACTGACACATTTCTTCTAGTAGCACATATTCTTCCTGGTGGATTCTGATGGCTCAGTAAGATGGAACATGGTGCTTCTTGCTGGTGCTTCTAATCTGTGTAAAGATGTTGCTTCTTACCGTTGTTAGTTTGGTTCCTGCATGGAAACTGTCTAATGAATATATAGTAAATATGTTAGTGTAGCTGAGAGTCCGACAGTGTGGCTGAGCTCGGGGAGCAGATCGACAACCTGCAGTGCGTCAAGCAGAAGCTGGAGAAGGAGAAGAGTGAGTACAAGATGGAGATTGATGACCTCTCCAGCAACATGGAGGCTGTCACCAAGGCTAATGTGAGTAGTGATGTTTTGTTCAAGCAGTGTTGAGGATGGTCAGCTAAATGACCATTCAATAAACTGAAGTTGACAGTCCCATATGTTTCACTAACAGGGCAATCTGGAGAAGATGTGCCGTACTCTTGAGGACCAGCTGAGCGAGCTCAAGACTAAGAATGATGAGAATGCTCGCCAGGTCAATGACATCAGCGGACAGAGGGCCAGACTCCTTACAGAAAATGGTACCTTCAACAATGAACAACAAACCAATATAGTTCATCTCAGTAGTACACAATAACATGTGTCGGGGGCTGTAAATTCAGTCCACACAGTTTCTGCACTACGATTCCTCAAAATACAATTTCAATCTAGAAAGAATGACTCATTAACAGGAGGTCCCTCGTTCCCTGCAGGTGAGTTTGGCCGCCAGCTGGAGGAGAAGGAAGCCCTGGTGTCTCAGCTGACCAGAGTCAAACAGGCCTTCACCCAACAGGTGGAGGAGCTGAAGAGACTGATTGAGGAGGAGGTCAAGGTAAGGCATCCTAAATGGAAACCACCTTCCAGTTTAGAGCTTTATCTACACATAGACTGTTTCTACGCCTCCCTCAGAGACTTCTACTGTCATCTGTTTTACTCTCCCTCTCTAATCTCTCTCTGTCTTTCTTTCTCTCTCAGGCTAAAAACGCACTGGCCCATGGTGTCCAGTCTGCCCGCCATGACTGTGATCTCCTGAGAGAGCAGTTTGAGGAGGAACAGGAGGCCAAGGCAGAGCTGCAGCGCGGCATGTCCAAGGCCAACAGTGAGGTGGCTCAGTGGAGGACTAAGTATGAAACTGATGCCATCCAACGCACAGAGGAGCTGGAGGAGGCCAAGTGAGTTGCGCAATAGCAAAAACTAAAATAAATGGTGTGGATGGTGAGGCTGGTTGGGGATCTGAGAAAATGTTTCTTCAATATGTAGTGCAATATTTGTTTCACAACAAGTTACTCACCATAACACCACCCTCTGTTGTCCAACAGGAAGAAGCTGGCCCAGCGTCTGCAGGAGGCTGAGGAGACCATTGAGGCGACCAACTCAAAGTGTGCCTCCCTGGAGAAGACCAAGCAGAGACTGCAGGGAGAGGTGGAGGACCTCATGATTGACGTTGAGAGAGCCAATGCCATGGCCGCCAACCAATATTTGAAACTGGTATCATTTCCTATTTATGCTATTTTTATTCCCCCAGTGTTGATCTTTTGTTTTGGACAGGCAGACCACTTGTATAAGTGAAGAATTTAGAGAGAGGTTCTGTGCTTTTATATTTAATCCTCTCAACCCACCCAATTCATATTCATTATATAGACAGGCACGCTTTATTTTGTCTGGATTAGCATCCCAGATAAATCAAAATATTTTTTTACTCATATGATTTGAAAAAACGAATCATCAGGAGTAGGCAGCTCCATAAGTAAGTGAGTAAGCTGAGATACGACTAAGTGTCACACCCTGGGTGGGCAGCAGATGAAGAGGAGCAGTAGACTTGGTACCATGGTGTTGGACAGATACAGTGTGTGTGATACAAGGTGTGTGTGTGTGTGTGTGTGTGTGTGTGTGTGTGTGTGTGTGTGTGTGTGTGTGTGTGTGTGTGTGTGTGTGTGTGTGTGTGTGTGTGTGTGTGTGTGTGTGTGTAAGCTGAGATATGACTAAGTGTCCTGACCTTAGTTATCTCTGTTTTCTTTATGATTTGGTTAGGTCAGGGTGTGACTAGGGTGGTTTGTGTAGTTTTGTATTGTCTAGTGGTTTTTGTTTATACAATGGGCTTTAACTAGTCTAGGTGTTTATATGTCTATGGTTGCCTAGATTGGTTCTCAATCAGAGGAAGCTGTTTATCGTTGTCTCTGATTGGGGACCATATTTAGGTAGCCATATTCAATGGATAGTTTGTGGATTGTTATTCTATGTTTAGTTGCCTGTTTGCACTAGTCATATGGCTTCACGGTTCATTTTGTTGTTTTGTATAGTTTTGTTCAGTGTTCGTTCTTTTCATTGAAAGAGTTATGTACGCTTATCACGCTGCGCCTTGGTCTCCTCATTATGACGACCGTGACACTCTGGGATATTGCGGATATAGACAGGTATTGACCTAGCCATGGTAGCAGGATCTTGTCTATTTTTTACAAGTTTTCTATTGAAATTTTACAGATATTACCGTGTTTATAATGTCAATTACCATGTTTATAATGTGAATTACCATGTTTATAATGACTGGTACCATATTTATAATGTGAATTACCATGTTTATAATGACTGGTACCATGTTTATAATGTGAATTACCATGTTTATAATGTGAATTACCGTATTTATAATGTGAATTACCATGTTTATAATGTGAATTACCATGGTTATAATGTGAATTACCATGTTAATAATGTGAATTATCGTGTTTGTCATGTGAATTATCGTAATTTCACCACTAGAGGGTACGAGGGAACACTAATGTATATATCTGCATTTCTTTTTGGGGGGGGGGGGGTGCAAATTGGCAAATGATAAATCAATATCATGTTTTCTTTACTTTTTTCATGTATATATGTGTATAATCTCGGATAACCCAGGACTAAAATCTTGTGTAATTTGGTCAGATAATCGAATACCATTTGTTTTCACGTCGTCTGGCCACATTAGATTATTGTGCACATTATCTGTATCCTGAGAACTTTGTTCTGAGAATTTCCCAAATCACCAAAGTGTTCTCTCTCAATTGCCATGTTTATGTTACCATCTTGCTTCTCCTATTTGTTTCTTATGGAAACATTTCAATTTGGGCGTGTTCATATAGGCCACTTCCCCTGAGTGTAAAGGGTTAAAACTATCATGGATGATTATAATAGCTTAGTGTATGAATTGTGTAGTTAAATTTCTCCATCCTCATCCCTCAGCTGGTTACCAAAACAAGTGACCTCTGTGTTGGGGTGTCCGCTTTGATGTGGTTTAAATCCCAGATTGCTCCTTTAGTTAAAGTACAGTATTTTTATGGTATGAAAAAAGCTGTTTTCTGATAAATAAGTCCACAGTCACAAAGGAAGTGTATGTAGGCCGACATGTTTTTAATCATTGCTCAACATTTCACCATGGAAATCATATTTTATGAAACACAGGAAATTGATAAGACTTTGGTCTTGTTTATTCAGCCTCTTTTCCCTGTAAGAAGAAAGAAATAACAGAATGGATCAGTATTAATAATGAACATGATAAATATATCAACACTTGGTAATAACAGAATGGATCAGTATTAATAATGAACATGATAAATATATCAACACTTGGTAATAACAGAATGGATCAGTATTAATAATGAACATGATGAATATATCAACACTTGGTAATAACAGAATGGATCAGTATTAATAATGAACATGATAAATATATCAACACTTGGTAATAACAGAATGGATCAGTATTAATAATGAACATGATAAATATATCAACACTTGGTAATAACAGAATGGCTCAAGCATTTAAGACTCAGTAAACACCTTGTACCAACTACATTTGGATTAGTTATTTTATTTACCCTGTCCTGAAATGTGTTTCTCAGAAATCTAAAATACATTTGAGTGAGTGTAAAATGTCAGAATTGTCTACTGTGAAGTCAGGTGTAGGTTTAGCAGCAGTTCTGTACCTTTCCAGAGTCACGGGTCTTGGCTCTGAGCTTGTTGACCTGAGTCTCAGCGATGTCAGCACGCTCCTCAGCCTCTTCCAGCTCATTCTGAACCTTCCGGAACTTAGACATGTGCTGGTTGGATGCTTCCTCCTGGGTGAGGAAAAGAGAGGAGAGCAAAACATCAGTATTGAAAGCTTGGATTCATATTCTTATTATTATTTTTATTTATTTTAAAGGTATTTTTAAAGAGATTTAGGACAGAATTGTACAGTATATATAGGGAGATAGATGATACAGAAGAGAAAGTGAGTGGTGGAACAGAGGATCAATCTGCTGCTTCCAGGGCCATGTGATCCAGGAGAGTCAGCACCACCACCAGACCAGCCCCCGGCACAAAGCTAAATAATATTCAACCCTCTCTACTTTAAATTGTTACACATAGGAAGAGGAGTCACTGTGCGTACATTTCTTCAGAAATTACTTGCACTATCAACTGAGTCAATGTTGACGTTGTGCAGTAACAACACTTCAACTAATCTCACTAAATGTTTTGTAATGTCTACTAAGGACTGTAACCTTTCAGAGGATTTGACTAAGTCTGTGACTCACCGCTTCCTCAGCCTGCCTCTTGTAGGCCTTCACTTTCATCTGCAGCTTATCTACCAGGTCCTGAAGTCTGGCAACGTTCTTCTTATCCTCCTCGGTCTGTGGAAGAAGTTACAAGAATCAATAGTCCATAGTTTAACACACAAACCAGTGTGCTTTAGTGTGTGCAGAATGCACTTTCTCTTACCTGGTAAGTGAGTTCCTTGACTCTGCGCTCATACTTGCGGACTCCCTTGACCGCGTCTACACCTCTTCTCTGCTCGGCCTCCACCTCAGTCTCGAGCTCACGCACCTTTGTGGAAGAAATAAACGTTGGCATTTATGTGAGGTGGTGAAGTCAGACGTAACAAATGTTTGTAAAACAGAGGAATCTTCTTCTACTGGTCAAGTAATGTTGTCTGCTTCTATGAACTTTTACGATTTTAATTAAAGGGGTCTATAATGAAAACAACTACTTTTCATGATGTAGGTGGGTTATTGAGAGAAAAAGCCAATACACAATACCTCTGTTTATTTTTATATGATCAAATACATTTCCAGCAATCTGTTTTTCAATCCACCCTGCTGTCAACTCACCCTGGACTCCAGTTTCTGGAGCTGCTTCTTGCCTCCCTTCATGGCCAGATTCTCAGCCTCATCCAGACGGTGCTGCAGGTCCTTGACTGTGACCTCCAGGTTCTTCTTCATCCTCTCCAGGTGAGAGCTGGTGTCCTGTTCCTTCTTCAGCTCCTCAGCCATCATGGCCGCCTTGGAATGGTAGTTAGTTTAATTTATGCACCAACTGGCACCAATCATAAAGCTCCTTTGGGATCTTTGGTGTGGTTAAACCAACCCAGCGACTGCTGGCCCTTGGGGACAAATCAAGTTGATGTAATTCAAAGACTCACGTCAGTGATGGCCTTCTTGGCCTTCTCCTCTGCATTCCTGGCCTCCTGGACGATGTCGTCCACCTCTCCCTGCACCTGAACCAGGTCAGTCTCCAGCTTCTTCTTGGTGTTTGCAAGGCTGGTGTTCTGAAGGAGGAAACAAGGTCGATTTGTTTGACTCTCAAGAGGACTTACAAGTGAGAAAGAGAAAGTCACAAGGCTGAAATCATGAAAATGTAAACGGTATGCTTGGTTGAGTTTCATTAGAAATGGCTTTGACCCGTACCTGGGAGTGCAGCAGTCCAACACGCTCGCTGGCGTCCACCAGCTCAGTTTCAGCCACTTTGCGGCCTCTCTCTGTCTGCTCCAGAGCAACTCTCAGCTCCTCGATTTCAGCCATCATCAGACCGTTTCTGCGCTCCACCATGGCTGCCTGCTCCTTCATATCTTCTGCGGCGCGGACGGCATCATCAAGGTGCAATTGGGCATCCTGGGGTTCACAATTACATAGTATCATTAGACTTGTGGAAGTAGGGCGATAGGATTGGAAAATAAGGGGGAATGGGGGATAACTAGTCAGTTGTACAACTGAATGCCTTCAACTGAAATGTGTCTTCTGCAATTAACCCTCTGAATCAGAGAGGCAAGGGGTCTGCCTTAATCGACATCCACGTCATCGGCGCCCAGGGAACAGTGGGTTAACTGCCTTGCTCAGGGGCAGAATGACAGATCCAGCAACCTGTTGGTTACTGACCCAACGCTCGAACCACTAGGCTCCCTGCCACCCCAGTGGGTAATAGGCATGTTCATTGGTAAAAATGTCCCCGATATCCCTACAGTATATTAGTCTACTCTAATATCCCTACCTTCCTACAGTATATTAGTCTACTCTAATATCCCAACCTTCCTACAGTATATTAGTCTACTCTAATATCCCTACCTTCCTACAGTATATTAGTCTACTCTAATATCCCAACCTTCCTACAGTATATTAGTCTACTCTAATATCCCTACCTTCCTACAGTATATTAGTCTACTCTAATATCCCTACCTTACTACAGTATATTAGTCTACTCAAATATCCCTACCTTCCTACAGTATATTAGTCTACTCTAATATCCCTACCTTCCTACAGTATATTAGTCTACTCTAATATCCCTACCTTCCTACAGTATATTAGTCTACTCTAATATCCCTACCTTACTACAGTATATTAGTCTACTCTAATATCCCTACCTTCCTACAGTATATTAGTCTACTCTAATATCCCAACCTTCCTAAAGTATATTAGTCCAGTCTATTACATTCCTCTGATCTATTATTTTCTACTGATTCACAAACTCCCTCCCCATGTTCAGGTTGTTGAGCCTGATGTCCAAGTCCCTTTACCTTGAACTGTCCCTGGACGTTCCTCAGCTGTTTCTGGGCCTCAGCGGCCTGCCTGTTGGCGTGGCTCAGCTGAATCTCCATCTCGTTCAGGTCTCCCTCCATCTTCTTCTTCACCCTCAGGGCGTCATTCCTGCTCCTGACCTCAGAGTCCAGGGTGCTCTGCATGGAGTCAACCACCCTCTGGCTGTTCCTCTTGATCTGCTCCATCTCCTCGTCCTTCTCAGCGATCTTCCTGTCCACCTCACCCTTGATCTGGTTCAGCTCCAGCTGCACACGCAGAATCTTGGATTCCTCGTGCTCCAGTGTGCCCTGAACGAAGAGAAGCAGTCAGTCAAATCAACCCTTCACTCAGCTCCGCCCCCCTTGGTTACTGTTGCAACCTCAGACAACATCTTCCTGGGAAGCCCAATTCCCCATTCAGACCACTGGAATAAACCCCTTACAATAATCTCAAACTGTGTTTTTATATACACAATGAAATTAAACACTACTCCTCAGGTATGTTGTGTTGGTCTGTCATTACAGCTGCTTCAAAGGGAATCCTGGTCAGTTCATTTTTGTAGTGTGGCCACTGAATGGCTCTGAATTCAGTGCCAGCATGCAGTCAAAGCTATAACTACTTTTGGAACTAACTAGTGGTCTCAAATCGTATCCTGAAGTTTAAAGCAGACGTGAGATGTATTCATAACATGACTAACTGAGCTAGCCATTGTACATGATCATATATTTTGAGAAAACAAGTTATATGGCTAGCTAGCAACGTTTGGTGGTCTATGAGACAGAGCTAGCTAACCAGCTGAGCTAGCAAACAAAGCAACAAAAGTATATCGGATGTGAAAAAAACTATCAACAGGCTCTGCATTTCAGGATTCAAGTAGCAAGTCCCCCTGGTGCACTGTTCAATTATTAAACTTTAATTATATTTTAAGAAAACTCTGTTTCTGTTTTCTTTTTCTACTGGTTTTCATGTGTTTGAAACCAGAGCTTGTTCGATGTGTCCGACTCGACGATAGTTGCTATCAATTGGAGAACAGCGATTGGTTGCCCACAAACGTTAGGGCGGAGCTTAGCGAAGGGTCAGTACGTTTGGATGTGCAAAACACAAGGAATTGCATATATATGACTACAATAAACACCAATAAAAGGGAGCATTGGATTGTAGTTGGCATTGCCAAGTGTAACACTTATTTTCCTATCAAACAGCTGTAGTTTGTACCTCAGCCTCCTCCAGAGCGGTCTGGATCTCAGACTTCTCTGTCTCCACGGTCTTCTTGGCCTTCTCCAGCTCATGGATGCTCTTGCCAGTCTCTCCGATCTGCTCAGTCAGGTCAGAGATCTCCTCTGCACACACACACACACAGAAGCTGTTTAGACTTGGGAGATATCCAGTGGATATCACCAATGCACTAAAGTTTATAATGAATCAAAATAACAGTTAATTAATGAACAGCACTTCATGCTGTCCTGCAAATCTAATTGCCACCCCACATCATTGGGTTGTTCAAAGGAATACCAATTACAAGTTCCAAATATATATATTTTAAAATGTATATAAAAATTCTGAGATGGTGTAATAGCAAATTGATATAATGTTGATGATTATAATCGATTCCATTTTCAAATACTGGTCAAACATCATGCAAAAATAACTGCTGTCAAATGCTCACGTTGCAGGTTCTTGTTCTCTCTCTTCAGAGTCTCCAGATGATCCAGAGCCTCCTCGTAGGAGTTCTTCATCTTGAAGAGTTCAGTGCTCATAGAGCGAGCCTCCTTCTGAGCTCCTTCCAGCTCAGCCTGGCCCTCCTCATACTTCTGCTTCCACTCTGCCAGAACCTGGGGAAATCCATGGGATTTTCATTACAACTCATTGATGGAGAGTTTTCAATCGGAAATATGCTACAATTATAATACAACTGATCAAATAACAGACAGAAAATATCACCCTAGAGTGAGGTTTATAAATGTTCACCTTGTCAAAGTTCCTCTGCTTCTTGTCAAGGTTGGCGGCCATGGCGTTGGCTCTCTCAACGTCAATCATGAGGTCCTCCACCTCTCCCTGCAGTCTCTGCTTGGTCTTCTCCAGGGAGGCACACTTTGAGTTGGTCGCCTCAATGGTCTCCTCAGCCTCTTGCAGACGCTGGGCCAGCTTCTTCCTGTTGAACAGCAGCGGGTGTTGTTATGGTGAGTAACTTGTTGTGAGACAAATATTGCACTACATATTGAAGTAACATTTTCTCAGATCCCCAACCAGCCTCACCATCCACACCGTTTATTGTAGTTTTTGCTATTGAGTGCAACTCACTTGGCCTCCTCCAGCTCCTCTGTGCGTTGGATGGCATCAGTTTCATACTTAGTCCTCCACTGAGCCACCTCACTGTTGGCCTTGGACATGCCGCGCTGCAGCTCTGCCTTGGCCTCCTGCTCCTCCTCAAACTGCTCTCTCAGGAGATCACAGTCATGGCGGGCAGACTGGACACCATGGGCCAGTGCGTTTTTAGCCTGAGAGAGAAAGAAAGACAAAGAGAGATTAGAGAGGGAGAGTAAAACAGATGACAGTAGAAGTCTCTGAGGGAGGCGTAGAAACAGTCTATGTGTAGATAAAGATCTAAACTGGAAGGTGGTTCCCATTTAGGATGCCTTACCTTGACCTCCTCCTCAATCAGTCTCTTCAGCTCCTCCACCTGCTGGGTGAAGGCCTGTTTGCCTCTGGTCAGCTGAGACACCAGGGCTTCCTTCTCCTCCAGCTGGCGGCCAAACTCACCTGCAGGGAAAGAGGGACATCTTGTTATGGGGACTCTGTTCTCGAAGATTGACATTTTATTTTGAGGAATCGTAGTGCAGAAACTGTGTGGACTGGAATTTACTGCCCCGACACATGTTATTGTGTACTACTGAGGTGAACTATATTGGTTTGTTGTACATTGTTGGAGGTACCATTTTCTGTAAGGAGTCTGGCCCTCTGTCCGCTGATGTCGTTGACCTGGCGAGCATTCTCATCATTCTTAGTCTTGAGCTCGCTCAGCTGGTCCTCAAGAGTACGGCACATCTTCTCCAGATTGCCCTGTTAGTGAAACATATGGGAGTGTCAACTTCAGTTTATGAAATGGTAATTTAGCTGACCCTCCTCAACACTGCTTGACCAAAACATCACTACTCACCTTAGCCTTGGCGACGGCCTCCATGTTGCTGGAGAGGTCATCAATCTCCATCTTGTACTCGCTCTTCTCCTTCTCCAGCTTCTGCTTGACGCGCTGCAGGTTGTCGATCTGCTCCCCGAGCTCAGCCACACTGTCGGCCTGCTTCTTGCGCAGAGCGGCGGCTGTGGCCTCATGCTGCAGGGTGGACTCTTCAAGATCACGACGCAGCTTCTGGAACTCAGCCTCGCGCTTCTTGTTCATCTCAATCTGAGCAGCAGTGGCGCCTCCGGCCTCCTCCAGTCTCTCGCTGATCTCCTCAAGTTCCCTGGAGAGATCGGCCCTCTGCTTCTCAACCTTGGCCCTGGCAGCACGCTCAGCCTCAATTTCCTCCTCCAGCTCCTCAATACGGGCCTACAACAGGTGGTAAGAGCAGGGGGAATGAACACTACAATACAGTTGAAACAATTGAACCTCACTACATAATAATAGCATGTACTGTATATTTAGCATACATGTGTTTATACATAGCCAGCTACACTAACATATTTAATATATTCATTAGACATTGTCCCATGCAGGAACCAAACTAACAACGGTACGAAGCAACATCTTTACACAGATTAGAAGAACCAACAAGAAGCACCATCTTCCATCTTACTGAGCCATCAGAATCCACCAGGAAGAATATATGCTACCAGAAGAAATGTGTCAGTTATTTTCCTGTACTGGAGCTTAGATCCTGTACTGTACCTGCAGTTCCTTGATCTTCTTCTGCAGCTGAGCTCCCAGAGACTGCTCATCCTCTATCTTGCTGAGGAGCTGGGTGGTCTCAAACTCCTTCCTAACAAACACAAACACGTTTGTTTTGGTTAGACAGTGTAAAGGGAGCCTACATTACCATTCACTTTGCTTGTAAGAATCACATAAGTCTAATTCATAATTACAAGAATGAGCCAAGAAGAACCATTATGTTGATCATTATGTTGAATACTGTAGTCATTTGTTTGTGTTTACTTCTTGATTTTCTCATCAGACTGCTGCTTGTCATTCTCCAGGTCCATTATGGACTCCTGGGCCAGTTTCAGATCTCCCTCCAGCTTTCTCTTGGCTCTCTCAAGGTCCATACGGAGCTTCTTCTCTTGCTCCAGAGAACCCTCAAGCTACAATATATAAACAGACATGTGTTGGTCATATCTAAACAACTGTAGATAATATCATCTTACATACTATCATGGCCAAAATGTCAAACTCACGTCGTCCACTTGCTGTTCCAGCTTGGTCTTGGCCTTGGTCAGAGTGTTGACTTTGTCCTCCTCTGCCTGCAGGTCATCCAGTGTCTGCTGGTGGGCCTCTTGGAGGGCTTTCTTCTCCTTGGTCAGCTTGGCAACACTCTCATCCATAGACGCCATCTCCTCTGTCAGGTTTTTAACCTGAAAACGGCCACAACAAAATTCGCTTTTGGTCACTTCACCATAAGTGGTTAAATGGATGATAGAAATGTGTCAACAAGTACTGTACTATAGATTCAACACTAGATGGCCCTGTACTCCATGCCAGTGTGCTGAATGGAAATCATAAACGAGGGGGGAGCAGAACATGTGCTGAATTTGGGGAGTCCACCACAACTGAAATTCCACTATTTTGTGTCTTAATTTTTACTGCACTCACAAAAAGACTTGAATCACATTTCTGTTTTGAGTTGATTATTCTGTGGATTATTGTTTGGTTGGACTGTCTACAAGACCTTGTTTTCAGTGGCGTGCTTCTCCTTCTCCACTTTGGCCAAGGTGAGCTCCAGGTCATCAATGTCCTTCTTCAGCTCAGAGCATTCGTCCTCCAGCTTCCTCTTCTTGGCAGTCAACTCAGCATTCATCTCCTCCTCATCCTCCAGCCTCTCAGTCGTCTCTTTGAGTTTGGCCTCCAGCTGGATCTTGCTCTTGATGAGCCCCTCACACCTTTCCTCAGCATCGTTCAGATTCTCTGAATCCTGGTTTCAGAACAAGAGAAAAAACGGGTGTTTTCACTTTGTGTATCAAAATATAGACTTCATTTAGTCAAATAAGTCAGAGCAAATCTATTTAAATGTTTTAAATATAAATATATACCATGGGCATTTTCTTGAGTTAGTCACATAGCGATTGTGTTAGTGTCTATGTACTTGTGTGTCTAAATGTGCTCTGATGAGGGTTGTTGCTCACTCACAGATGCGACTTGAAGCGCCAGGTCATTCTTCTCCTGCACCATGGCCACCATCTTCTCCTCCAACTCCTTCTTCTTGGCCAGAGCCTTGGCCAAGTCCGAAGTCATCTTCTCATAGTTCTCCTTCATGTTGGCCAGCTCCTTCTCAGTCTCAGCGCTCTGCAGCAGGGGCTTGATCTTGAAGTACAACTTCATCCATGGCCAGGTTTTCACATTCATGAATGAACGGATGTTGTACTGGATGGTGAAGACGGAATCTCTGGTCCACAGAAAGGATAGAGTGACATGGTGAGTGACATGGTGAGTGACATGATGAGTGACATGGTGAGTGACAAGGTGAGTAACAAGGTGAGTGACAAAGTGAGTGACAAGGTGAGTGACAAGGTGAGTGACATGGTGAGTGACATGTCTAAAGATTGTTAGGAAAATGATGATTAAATGACTGAACAATATTGTCATTTTAAACTGAACTGTAACTAAGTAAACTCCTCCAGTGTTTTTGTTGTTTACTTTTCCTGTGGAAAACGATATTTCAAGTATAAATACAGTAAAGTACACACACTAAAGGGTCAAAATATATGTTTTGAGGAAAATAGTTTCTTTTTATATACAACTGCAAACTTCAAGGAGTGGCATTCCCAGTATTTCTTTACTGGAAAAGTAACAAATAAAATCACTGGAAGACGTCTTTAAAGCTACATTCTGCGATTCGAAGAATAACAAAATGGGGACCCCACCACTTGTTGCATACAGCTGAGGAATGAGGCTAGGGAAATGTAATCCCTCTTAAATGTATAGACTGCGCTCTAGATGAAAGAGCTGACAGGTGATGTTCAGATCACGAGGCATTTCATATTATTCCAGAATTAATGGGTAAAAATCACTTATTTAAATAACAATTGAACTGCTTGCTAAATCCCAACCTGCTGCTTTAATAGAATATTATAACATGTACCTTCTCATCCTGAACAACTCACAGCATATTCAGTACACAATCATTATACATTACATACAGGAGGCTGACAGAATGCTTTGCCAAGATGTCTACTCTTCCTCACCTCCTCTCCATCATCTTGGTGAACTCTCTCCTCATGAGGAATCCACGGCTGAGAGCCTGGACCATGCCGACCAGAGAGGCCAGCTTCTCATCTCTCATCTCCTCCAGGACACCCAGCAGACCGGCTTTGAAGAACACCTGACACAGGTTGACATGGTCAATTATAGAACCAGTAACAGATAGAAAGGTTGAATCCAAAGAGAGGAACAAAACCACTAGATTGATTTGAACAACATAAACATTGTAATGCTTACAAACAAACCATGAGATGGTTTTATGAGGTGTTTTATGAGTTGTAAGTTATTGTATAGTTGTAGATTAATAATGTACACTGATATAGATAACTGCAGACATACCATTCTGACATAATGCACAAGATAATGAATTGAGTACAATGTTTCTTCACATTTTTAAGAAATAATTACAAGATGGATAGATCAACTGGAGAGACATTTAATGGTTAGAGATTAAGTTATCATTGAAGTTGTGTTTTAGTTGTCATCTTTTGCTGGGGGGGGGGTTGACTGACCTTGGTGTGTCCAAACTTGTAGTCCTCGTGATTCACATCAATGGACCCAAGCAGCTTCTCAGAAGCCTTCTTGTTGTCCATGAACTGGCCCTCGGGGATGACACTGGCATTCAGTACTTTGTACCTGAATCAGGAGAAATGTTTAACATGAGTCAAGTTGTAATGGGTTGGTTAAGCCTATTCTGATGCTGGGAAAACCCTTGGAGAAGATATTTCTGTGTGTGTGTGTGCGTGTGCGTGTGCGTGCGTGTGTGTGTGTGTGTGTGTGTGTGTGTGTGTACCTCTGCTTGAAGTCAGCATAGATGATTCTACTGGGGAAGCCCTTCCTGCAGATCCTGATCCCCTCCAGAACACCATTACACCTGAGCTGGTGGATAACCAGGAAGTTCTCCATCAGACCTGGAAACACAAACCAAGTATCTTTAAATACTCATAAACAGGTTAAAGACTGGTTTGTTAATGTTACTGATACTGTACTGACAAGATGTCATATTTAACTCAACATCTATTGTACCTGGAGTCTTTGACTCGTTGGGGATCAGGCAGCGTACAAAGTGAGGATGAGTGCTCCTCAAGTTGGTCATCAGCTTATGTAAGTTCTCCTGTAGGAGGGTTACAAACCGTGTTCTCAGAAATCATTTCTGATAATCAGTACACATTTTGAAGGACTGAATATCCACATTTTAAAAGCTCACCCTGAACTGGGAGGACACAGTCTGCATGGAACCACCCTTCTTCTTGCCTCCTTTCTTGGATGTATCTGTTATAATGGAGAAAAGTTCAATATAATTATAAATGAGAGGGATCTCAGGTTATCTTCACACGTATCTTAATGCAAATGCTGCCAATGAGATTGTGTAAAATAACACCTATTGTATGAGTAAATGAACCCAGTAAATCACCCTGACAAATGGTGATACATTTAAAGCAGCAATCAGCAGTTGAAACAATAACAAAATATACTCCCTGCCCCTGTTTCAATAAAACTAAACTGAGAGATGGTCTGGAGAAATCTAACCACTCAAATTTACAAACAGATCTATGTCTTGAAGGACTGACCATCCATGATATCAAAATGATAGTATTAATAATGTTTTGAGGCTGTAAAGTGCATGTTTCCCTTTACTTTGCTTACAAACATTAAAACAAGCTCATATTTTGGGTTCTGGTGGGGTACGACAGGTGAACTAAGCCAATGTTCTTCAAGAAAGTTACAGTATGTTCTTCAAGAACGAATGGGTACATGTCTTAAGTCCACAAATGGATGTAGCAACTGCAGACTGAGCCTTTAAAGAAAATGGGACTGATTTGTAACTAGTTCTTCATGAAGTCTTTTGATGTTCTGCTAGTCTTACCCTCAGGTGGGGCAGCGACATACAGGGTCGCCATCAGTTTGACTGAAGACTTCCCGTACAGCTGAAGAACTGAGTCGTTCAGGGGGTCCTTGTTCTTCTCCAGCCAGCCAGTGATGTTGTAGTCCACAGTGCCGGCGTAGTGAACCAGGGAGAAGTGGGCCTCTGCCTTGCCTTTGGCTGGCTTGGGCTTCTCAAACGCCTTGGTTTTGCCAAGATGCTGGGAGTACAGCTTGTCCTTGAAGGTAGTGTCTGAAGACTTGGGGAACATGCACTCCTCTTCAAGGATGGAGAAGATGCCCAATGGCTTTACGAAAAGAGATGTATATCAAATTAGTGATATTTACATTTAGGTCAAATTTATTCTTCCAGCAAACATGCTATTATGAGAGTATCTTCATTTAGTGGCACAATAGGAAACATATTGAGTTCTCAACAGTCAGATGCGTTGTACCATGTGATAATATTTCCATTTGAACTTTGCTGTTGAGGTCCATTATAATCCTGACAGACAGCTTACCTTCTCAATAAGCTCAATGCAGGCAGCCAAGTCCATGCCGAAGTCAATGAAGGCCCAGACGATTCCCTCCTTCTTGTACTCCTCTTGTTCCAGGACGAACATGGTGTGGTTGAAAAACTGTTGCAGTTTCTCATTGGTGAAGTTGATGCACAGCTGCTCCATGCTGTTGTACTGTTGAAGGAATTTCAGAAGGGATCATTTCATCATCATACAAGGCTGTAATCCCTCTCAATCACAACTAATTGTCTTGTTCTGTTCTCAGACTCACGTCAAAGATCTCAAACCCGGCAATGTCAAGCACACCGATGTAGAACTGCCTTGGATTCTTGGTGTCCAACATCTCGTTGATACGGATGACCATCCACAAGAACATCCTCTCGTAGATGGACTTGGCCAGAGCCGAGACTGAGTTATTAACCTGCAATGATAATAGCTCAAATGAATACATGAGATATTGACCATGTCTAGTGACAAGGTGAAAAGAGCTTGGGGAAAACATCATCACTATTCAAAACAAGCAATTCACTCATCACCAAATGATGTACGGTGCTCAGAAAATGGTAGAAGCTGTGTTTGTCAGCCTTACCTGAGGCACAGTCTGTCCCTTGGTCACATACTCATTGCCGACCTTCACTCTGGGGTAGCACAGAGCCTTCAGCATCTCAGCTGAGTTCAGGCCCAGCAGGTAGCCGATTTTATCAGCCACTGGAGAGAGAACCAACAACAACAGACTCAGAAACACAAGATCACGTGTTTCTGATGTCACACTGACAAAAGGGTTAGGTTTAGATTTGAACCCACAACCATCATTTTAAATCATTTCTGGAGGTTGGAATTTGGTCTCCATAAATGATCTCCTGCCGGACTTTGATGAAGCTCTGTCTATCTTACACGTTGTATATCTATGAGTGGGACCGGGACTGGGAATGGGACTAATGTTTACATATTGTATATCTATGAGTGGGACCGGGACTGGGAATGGGACTCATGCTTTACATATTGTATATCTATGAGTGGGACTGGGACTGGGAATGGGACTCATGCTTTACATATTGTATATCTATGAGTGGGACTGGGACTAATGTGTACATATCGTATATCTATGAGTGGGACTGGGAATGGGACTAATGTTTACATATTGTATATCTATGAGTGGGACTGGGAATGGGACTAATGCTTACATATTGTATATCTATGAGTGGGACTCACCCTCTGTGCCGTCTGGCTCAGCCTGCTCCTCACGCTGCTTCTGCTTGAATTTCAAGTTGCCATGGTGCAGTACAGCTCCTGTCAGCTTGTAGATGCTATTTTTCTCATCATTACTGAAGCCCAGGATTGTAATGGCATCCTGGCATTAGACAGGAAGTACAACAGTGATGAACTGAACGGTAGTTTGCTCACATACAGTACACTACAGTTCTGTGCTCTCAGCAGAACAAATGAGATGGATACATTTGACTGGGTTCTCAGATCCACGTGAATACACTTGACCAACACTGGTAGATGACAGCACAAGATACATTTGACACAGTTCCACAGGGACTTAGTGACACTCTCTTGTGGATGTCTTATATATACAGTATGGGCCTCAAGGTGAAGTGTGAAGGCATGAAGAGTTCCTTGAGGCACATGCCTAACTAACTGTCATCGGACTTTCATAATAACTATATGTGTTCATTAATTAAATTCACTTAGTCTATTTTCTGAGAATTTCTAAGATTCTTATTTGCATAAAATAGACAGATACCAGTCTTATCAAAATGAGATAATAGTATTTATACTCGGAGCGCGCTGCCATGAAACCACAAACAACAGGTTATGTACAAAATATGACGTCATATGTTATAAAATGTCCTTCCTCCTATCGACCAGGACAAAACAGGTTCAAACGTTTATTCCAACCCCCTAGCTTGCTCGCTCACTCCAGACACACACTTATCAAGATTCACTTCTGCAATCTTCACCTTCATCCATCACTATTTAGAAAACAGTTCCAGATGATGGAAACCCCAGGAAAACACTGCTGCCTTATCTGAACATCCCAGAGCTAAGTTGAGTCGGTTCAACCACAGGTTAACGATCCTTTCTGCTTACTTAAAACCCACAATCCATTTCCTCCCCAACCTGGTTGGAATGGTATTTATTATGTTTAATTACCCCCTGTTTCATGCTACACAATCCCTTCCTTATGAATTAACATTATGAATCAGATATAATAAAACAGAGTAGAGTTTAATTAGTTACAGTTCTATTTAATATATAGATATTGTTTAGTCATTATTCATAAAACTCCTAACACTAACTCAAGGCATTTAGAATCAAACAAACAAATACATGCTAATTCCCTGCTGCCACCAGGTTGGAATTGCACAGTGCATTCAGTGTGTATGGTGGTCCTACCCATTCCATATATAGAATATGATGAACCCTTTGTTTGACTCACGTCTGTGGCATCCAGCTCTTCCTTGTCGTTGATGCTGGCCACAGTGATCTGACCCTGACTGCACATGGGGAAGTCGTAGGGGTTGGTGGTGATGAGTGACATTTCTATGGACAACAGAGGATGTCTTGTCAGTTAAATCTCTTAGAATTCTACTGTCCTACCTTTACAGTATCTCTCCTTTACTCAATAGATGGACTCAAGGATCTAGTATAAAATAAATAGCATCCACTGAGACTCGTGGACTAGTGCATCACAGTCCATTACTTGATAGATATTTCCCAAAGACCTGACCCATATCTAGATGCCTTGTTACCATGGATGTACTCATTGTAATAGTATTTATAATGAAGGTAGGAAACATTCCCCCTGAACCTCTACTTTGCCTCACCAATAATGTCAGGTTTGTGATTGGTCATCATCTGGAAGAAGATGTGGTAACCTCTCTCATCGGGAAGCTGGAAGGATACTCTGGACTTCTCTAGCAGGTCTGAGAGAGAGAGAGAGAGAATATGAGATAAAATGATATGATATGATGATATGCTCTCCGAATAAGAATATGTGTGAATTTAGGAAATCATTGAGAAACAATGAAAATCAACTCACAGGTCTCAATGTCAGCTTTAGCCAGTTTGCTACCTTGGAAGTGAATCCTGATGAATTTACCCTAAAGTTGAGCATGGGGGTTAGAAAGAGGTTAACTAAATACATCTAACATTTTACTTTGATAGACCCCTTTAAATGTTACCGTTTGTTGGACATCTATTGATACAACAGAAGGGAAATACTGAAATATTTGAAAATTTGTCCAATATTAGATCACTTTCCCAGTATGCCCTTCATACTTACGAAGCGAGACGAGTTGTCGTTCCTCACTGTCTTGGCATTACCGTAAGCCTCCAGCAGAGGGTTAGCAGCAATGATCTGATCCTCAAGAGACCCCTGATTGAGACAAACACAAGTTGCTCAGAAACTGGTTAAGTGGTAAAGTTAGTTATTCTCGATTGCTTGAACACAGCCCACCAAACTGAAATGTGTTAAAATGGCACTCAGAAGCTGAACATACCTGCATTTTGGTGGGGTCTACTTCCTTCTTGGCACCAGACACTGCAATGGTGGCAAAGTACTGGATGACACGCTTGGTGTTGACAGTCTTTCCTGCACCGGATTCTCCGCTGGTTAATATGACAGAGAAACAGGTGTTTTAGTCACATGTTTGAATGTCAGATTGGCTTTCACTAAGAAATAACATTGAAAAATACACTGTTTTGCTACATAAATTAACAAATATCCCCACTCATCAACTAACTTCTATGCATAGCCTAATCCATTCATAATGTCATGTATTTTCATCACACTCAAGTGTCTCAACATATTGCAGTAGAAACATTTTCTCAAGTGAGATTTTAGTAAACAACTTACGTAATCAGGACGGACTGGTTCTCCTGGTCTGTAACAAAACAACATATTGATTATCATACTCAAGCAACATTATGGGGACATTATTGAATTCATAGCATCATCATGGATTTAAATTAGGAACCTTTTCCATTTTCCATTCAAGGCAAGCGTAGCCTAGTGGTTAGAGCGTTGGACTAGTAACCGGGAGGTTGCAAGTTCAAACCCCTTAGCAGACAAGGTACAAATTGTCATTCTGCCCCTGAACAGGCAGTTAACCCACTGTTCCTAGGCTGTCACTGAAAATTAGAATTTGTTCTTAACTGACTTGCCTAATGAAATAAAGGTAAAATAAAAAAGTGAAATCAGATATTACCAGCAAACTGTTCTAACATAGAAAACAGTAGATACATCTCTAAAACATATTTTAACTTTAACTTCCATCCATCCATCCATCCATTACAGCTCATACCAATCTGCATGAACTGAAAGGCGTTGTCAGAGACGGAGAAGATATGGGGTGGAGCCTCCATCCTCTTCTTCCCTCTGTAGGCGTTAACAACCTCCATGTCGTACACAGGAAGCCACTTGTAGGGGTTCACCGTGGCACAGAACAGCCCAGAGTAGGTCTGGATGAACGAGAATGAATCCAATTAGGGGATGAGAACAATCAGATTGACGTTTACCTGGATTTATGTGAGGATGTGGGTGTACTATGGTATACTAATGTAGGTCTACTGTATTGGTCTGTTTTGGTTTCTACCATGACTTTATGTGTAGTACTGCATGTGTGTGTATGTTTATACAGGTATCTTACATAGATCATCCATGCTGCATAACGCTCTTTGAGGTTATACAACACAGAGGCTTCATTCAGGTAGGTCATCATGGCCATGTCCTCAATCTTGTCGTACTTCGGGGGGTTCATCTCATAGACATCTGCATCTTTGAACACTTTTCCTTCCTGAAACAGTCAGAAATCTAGATTATACACAGATCAAACTGGACAGGACTGAATGCTTTTAAAAACAAATGTACAAATTAAAAAACTGATTACCCCATTTAATCCAACTACTTTGTTATCAACCACTGACACATACATGGTGATACTTAACTAGTCAATATAGAAAATTCAATGCCAATTTTAATTAGCAGCGATAAAAAGGATGTTTGAAGGTTATATTCTGCTTACAAAAAAACTAAGAAATGCTTATTAATCAATATTTTTGTACTTATTTCATTTTTACAATTGGCATGATAAAAATGAAAAAAGTGTCTGCACAATCTTCAATTCTTTTCAAATCAGGCTTACCTCCTTAGTGCCGTTAGGATTCGTGACTGTCACAGTACACTTTCCTTCAGCCCTGGCAGTGACCAAACCCTTAAGGTAAAGCTCCTTGGTGTCTGCGACATAGCAGGCGTTCTTTGAATCAAAGGGTGCGGTTTGTGCCTCCATCCTCTCCTTCTCAGGCTTACGGAGGTATATGGCAGCCTTGCCGTAGATTTGCATCTCCGCGTCCGTACTCATGGTGACGGATGACTAGGAAAGAGACGAAACAAGAAACATGATTGACTCTGTGGTGCTTCCTCCACAATCAACAGAGTTGTGAGGGGTTTCTCTCACAGAACATTTGTCACTTTTCTTATGAAGACTCAAACTATGTCTCACCTTCTTTTTCCCCTTCTACAGATGAATTTGTACTTCTTGGAGAACCCTGGGAAACATTAGGGTGGTGTGAAGAAGTCTAAAGCATTATCATTTAGCCCCCGGAGGGCCAGAAAACATAATTCAACTCAATCATGACAACCTTGTCCAATTAAACTACAGGGGCAACCGGTAACGTTCATTTCCTGGTGACAACTCACTTAACTACACATTCTGACAAGAATTCAAATCAACACCCCTGAAAACCCAGTTACATTATAAACCAACCCGTCCATTTATAAACAGCAGGAGAACCACTTTTGGCAGGAAATGAAACTTACAGATTTGAATAGAAAACACATTTAAAGTTAAGCACAATAATAAATAAAACATATTAAATCAATGCAATTTAAAAATATAACAAGACACATGTAAGATTCTAAGCACACAAAATGTTGGCAAATGTAAACATGTGAAGAGGTGGAGAGAGTCTTACCACAGAGGAAGAAGGTGTCTGACGTATGGATGCTGGGGTCTCAGCCTGCTTATATCTGGTTGAAACTGACAACCAGGCAAAAGTTAATTATGGACCACTCTGGTAAAGGAAATGGATTGGGTGAGAGACCTCTGTGTTTCTGTGTCTCACTAGCGCCACCAACTCCCAGGAGCGCCACACTCCCATTACATTACTTTTTAATGCAATAGTTGGTTTTAAATTGAATTTCACTGAATTTACGTTAATTAGATCAAATCAAATGTTATTTGTCACATGCGCCAAATACAACAGGACCTTACAGTGAAATGCTGACTTACAAGCCCTTAACCAACAATGCAGTTTGAAGAAGAAAAAAATTGTGAAGTAAAAAATAGATCATAATAAAATAATAATAATTATGACAATATCAATATGACAATAATCAGGACGCTGCCACTCAAATACTGTAATGACACTACAATTGTAATAAAAATAGAATCTTACTTAATTTAGTTTAATTTTTGTGGCATTAATCCTTATTAACAGCTTGCTTTATATATAAAAGAATAGCTCTATTATTTTGCTTTCAAACACATCTAAACGGTCTCCTCAGTCACCTCATGCTTGTGAAGGAGTTGGCTGTTACTTTGTGCTTTGCTTAGTTCGATTTGTCACCCTGGTAAAACCATATTGCAAAAATGATTTTCAAGCTACAACAGAAACATTTAGGCTTTCAATTACATCTCATAAAAGTGTTAAATCAACGGTGTAGTTATTTATCTACAGTATGATCTATTGAAGATGCTGCAGGAGATTTTTTTTGTCTCACATTTCAGTTGTCTAAAACGGTCCAGGAGGATTCTTAAGGCTTACATAACATCAGTACAGTATTTAAATCATCTTATCCACTCGTATTTCTGACAGCCATGTAGCTGCCTCAAACTTTTATTACACTCTGAGGTAAACCGTTTAGCAGCTGGCTTCTATAAAACTGCTTTAAAATGACTATATAGTTACAATAAAGTAACAGATTCCTTTCCATTTCCATGACATTTTAATGAATCCTTTACAATACAGTTTTAATATCTTTCTAACAGACAGCTGTAGCAACTTCTGAGGGAGCCACGATCAGCAGAGACATTTCTTTAACCTATTTTTAACACATGTAACACATTCAGCAATGTAATGCACACACACTAGATGTTAATGTATTTAAATGTATGTAAATCCTAAAGTCTTTGGTCTGTAATGTCTCTTTTGGTTTTGTGTCGGACTCCAGTAAGACTTCCTGTCACCATTGGCGTCGGCCAATAGGGATCCTAATAAATCAAACCAGGAAGTTGTTCTTTCAAGTCAGGCATTTCACATTCATCAATATCTATCTCATCTTTGCTTTTATTCAACCTCTGCATTTAATAGTTGTTTAAATGTTCTTTGTGTCTGATATGGTGCAGCCATATTAATGTTCAATAGCGTGAAACTTTAAACAGGGCCGGCCCTGGCCTTTTGGAGCCCTAAGTGAGATTTGGGCCACAGTGGAAGTCATGGCCCCTGCGTCCCCGGCCGGTTTAGGCCATGATTACTACGAGTTTAGATAGCTGACTAGATTCATTTACCAATCGAAAAATGAGCTGACATGGCTAATTCAGTGACTGATATAAGAACAGAAAATTGCTGAGGCACAACCATTCTATCTCTTCTGGATGCACAACTTGAGCAGGGGGCTACATCATCTGGGAGGACCATCAAGGCCTTTTAATTTCTTGGACTGTGCTCTAGTCTTCACTGTAGCCAAGGTTTATTGTTTGGTTTTTCTGCCAACATTTCCACACAGCCAAAATCTGGCTCCGTTGTCCCTGTTATTAGACAGAAGATATTTACTTGGCGTGTTTGTGGGTGGAGAGAACATCAACACCATGCAGACTAAGAGTTTATGACATTCAAGTTATTTTAATGTGCAAAGATCTGGCATGATATTCGACCTGTGTTTTGGTATCCGAGGGACATGTTTTCTCTAAGCTCCAAACTTGTTACCATCCGCAAATCAGTGGGGTGGGGATGTCAGAGGAATAGACAACTGTGAATTTGGCCACAAACACCTCAACTGACTTTACAGCCATGGGTCTTCTCACAATGCACTTGTATCGAGATCAGGGCTGAAGTCATTTCGAGTCAATTTAGGAATTGACCTGCAATAATTTCTCATTAAAAGCCTTGTGAAATATTGGAATTTCAGTTCACTTCCTGAATGAACTGAGTTGTATTTCTTCATTAACACACTGAACCTGATTTTAGGTCATTAAGGGCTAAATTGAAGATTATGATCCGTTGATTTAGCTAAACCCGCTATGTTAGTGCTGGGGTGGAACACGAGCCTGCACACCATGTTGATGGGCTGTCCAGAACAGGAGTTTCTGGCCTCTGACACACTCTCAACTGCCAGATGTCATTAAACAGTTGAGTAAACTGACATTATAAAACTGTCATTGTACATATTTGACGTATTGTGGCAGGCCCTTCAGAGGATCAGACAGTAACACTTCATCCAATACATTTTAAGGGTGCTTTAATTCCTCAGGCAGAGCCGGCTCTAGCCACTAAGTGGCATAACTGGCATAGGGGGCCCCCGACCCCCCCACCCCCCAAAAATAAGTAAAAAATAATAATAATTAGGAAATCTGTCGGGTTCTCAAGTTACTATTAGGAGTTAGAATAGTAGAATACCCAAGGTGCAATTAAAAAATGTGGTTGTACATTAGCAGTATTTCTCTTGTTATGTCTGTCACTGAATAAAGGTCTTCACGGGTCCACCCGATTACCCGGGACCCGAACCGATCCGAAATTTCATAGAAAGACCCTCGGATCTAGGTTGGGTCCTGTTTGATGGCCATTATTTTAGATGCAACAGAAAATGGATGTGTGAAACCATTTTGGACAAATCTTGGACATGTTTCAGGTCAGGATCGGGTCTACCTCGGATCCAAATCGAGTTGGGTATTGATCTTCAAAAAAATGACCTGGTCCTGTCGAAGTCGGGTTGGAATTTTGTGGTTCCAATTTGGTGCGGGTCTCATTTTCAGGACCAAGCAAACCTCTATCACTGACAGTCTCTTAATTAGCCCATGTCAGTTAAGATTTTGTAGCTTGCTGAGATAGTCTAGTAACCATGGTTGAATTGGGGTGCCAGGTAGCCTAGTGGTTAGAGCTGTTGGACTAGTAATCTAAAAGGTTGCTAGATTGAATCCCTCAGCTGACAAGCTAAAAAAAATGTGTCGTTCTGCCCCCGAACAAGGCAGCTAACCTAGACCAGTTAACCCACAGTTCCTAGACCAGTTAACCCACTGTTCCTATGCCGTCATTGAAAATAAGAGTTTGTTCTTAACTGACTTGCCTAGTTAAATAACAAGTCAACCGGGCTCGCAGGGCATGAGCTCATTGGCCTTGACCTCCAGGGGGCCCCCATTGATTTTGTTTGTCACTCTCACTCATATATCATATTAACATTCAATAAGTCACGTAAAAATGTATAGAATTGCAGAAAATGCGTTATAAAATTGGGTGGGGGGGGGGCAACAACATTTAGTTTAGGGTCCCCAAAAGGCTAGGGCCGGCTCTGGAGTTACCCTGAGACACCCTAGCACCTTGGCTCACATCAGCATTTTTTTTACACGGTTCAATCCATTAAAATGTCACAGCAGTAAAACTCTATATCTGGATATGAAATGTCTGTGGCATGGATCCACAAAACAACCGAGCAGGGTTCTTTCAGATCTTATTTCCAGGTCACGTATCTCGCTGTAAATTTAGTATGGGAGGGGCCAACGTCAGCAATGAGAGGACCTCGTGGTCGACTAATAAGGTCTAAATAATGTGCTGTTCTGAACAGGACCTCTCTGTGATTCACATTACAGGTTATGAGTCCTAATTAATGTGCTGTTCTGAACCGGACCTCTCTGTGATCCACATTACAGGTTATGAGGTCTAATTAATGTGCTGTTCTGAACCGGACCTCTCTGTGATCCACATTACAGGTTATGAGTCCTAATTAATGTGCTGTTCTGAACCGGACCTCTCTGTGATCCACATTACAGGTTATGAGGTCTAAATAATGTGCTGTTCTGAACCGGACCTCTCTGTGATCCACATTACAGGTTATGAGGTCTAAATAACGTGCTGTTCTGAACCAGATCTCTCTGTGATCCACATTACAGGTTATGAGGTCTAAATAATGTGCTGTTCTGAACCGGACCTCTCTGTGATCCACATTACAGGTTATGAGGTCTTCACTTTTCCTGCATGCAGTGTGAAGTCAATGTAATATTATTCTCAGAAATGTTCAAGGATAAACACATGGAGATTGGTTGTGTTTTCCATGAAGCTTTACAGATCTTTGGACAAACAAGTAGTTAAAATGATTTCCCCCCCCCCCCCCCTGTCAGCAGCCTTCTCCCGCCAATCGCCCTGTTCCCGAAACTGGAAGTCAGAATTACATGCAGCCGATTGCTTTATGATCATCTGTCATAGAGATGTCAAAGTATCAAACCCCAACTGCTGAGCTGTTGTTGACACTCCAATTTCATCCCATACAGTCGATAGCAGAGTCACAAGAAGTACATTCTACCAAAGCAACAGATGAGTTACGAGCCCAATATGGCCATGTTCAGTGGTCAGAAATACATCCAGCTTCCACAGCAATCTCTAAGGTAATTTAGCATTGCTTCGTTGCTTTGTTGGCAGATCTACTGCTATTTGAGTCGTGCACCAGAGGACATTAACTTAAAGGAAGCAGACTTATACCTGATATGGCTATTAAACAGACCAGTCAAATATCTGCTTATTCTTGGACAGCTTTATTTGTACACTTTGTAAATCAAATGTAAAGACAACAGAGATTGTAGACAAATACAGTCAAGGACAAGAAAAGTCCATAACAGAGAACATCAATAAAACTGGGAATCCCACAACTCCCCTTCAGCTGAAGCTGTTGGAACATAAGCGTCTGGGGGAGCAAGGTGTGTGTGTGTGTGTGTGTGTGTGTGTGTGTGTGTGTGTGTGTGTGTGTGTGTGTGTGTGTGTGTGTGTGTGTGTGTGTGTGTGTGTGTGTGTGTGTGTGTGTGTGTGCGTGCGTGCGTGCGCGTGCGTGTGAGTGTCTACAATTATATTTCATACAGGTATGGTCATGCGAATAGGACCCCATTGAGTTGTTTGGCGGCCATATTAGAAAAAGTCTTCTGTGATTGTCTTGTAATCTACAAATCTTTTTAGAAACCTGTTCTAGCCGTGTGTATGTAATTTGGTGCTTATGTCACCATCCAAAAACGTAACCTCCAACATTCTTATGTCAATTGCACAATATGGGCTAATTTTAAACAATATTTGAAGGTGTTGCTGTCAAATTTGGTGATATTATATACATTTGAAAGGGTGATGTCATGACCTGTCAGCTCCACTTGTATTAGGGTTTCCTTTTTTAAAGCAATTCATACAGGTAATTCTGATGTGTGCCCTAGATGTCAAAGGTCAAAGTTCTGTTGACCTGAACATATCCCCGAAAATGTGTCTAGTGGATAGCTGTGAATCAATGCTTTTCAATTATGTACTGAATGAGTATTGGGTGTTTGTGAGCAATAACTTGTTGTGTACGGACATTGTTTGTGACAGGGTAAAATCCCTACCCTCTCCTATGGGGGAAACTAATAGGATGAATGAAAATGTGAAAACACAGTGAAAGCTACCATTTCTGCACTGCTATCACACGTGTTACAGCTCCAGGGACATAGACCTTCAACGAAATCACTGTGAGACATCGTCACTCCAAGTGAACCCTACGACCCAAATGTGGGGGTCTGGCCCGTGGACTGTTTCTGGGAACGACAGCCTGCAGTACCCAGGTCGGCCTTGAACTGCATGGCTTCAATGAGAGGGGCGCAGTTGTTCTCCCCTGATTTCGGCTGACTGTTTGGCTTTCATTCCAACCTTTCCTGCCACTGTGGATATATTTATAGCCCCCTCATAAAAGTCGGAGGGCTCCGCTATGTGTCTGATATGCTGACAAAGCTATCTAGCCTCTAACTCATTGCAATTCGAACCCTCTGGAAAATGTGGATAAGTCTAATGTTACTGAATACATGAAATGCTTTTTTCCTAAATGGGTATAGACTTGTTATTGCTTGCGTTTGCAGATGGGGGGGATCTGTGAAACTCACTCCTCAGTCTGACGTGTCTCCCCTTGCGCTGCCAAATAGAAACATTAGCATTACCATTAACAATAATGTTTAATGAACTTCATTCATCCCTGAGGGGCATTTCTAGCAGGCATAGGATACAGTTAAAAGCCAATAAACATACACTTGAAGGCCCCGAACAGTCAAAATCATGTTGAAATCATGTTGAAAGGCCCTGAACAGTCAAAATCATGTTGGAATCATGTTGAAAGGCCCTGGACAGTCAAAATCATGTTGAAAGGCCCCAAACAGTCAAAATCATGTTGGAATCATGTTGAAAGGCCCTGGACAGTCAAAATCATGTTGGAATCATGTTGAAAGGCCCCAAACAGTCAAAATCATGTTGAAATCATGTTGAAATCACCTTGAAAGGCCCCGAACAGTCAAAATGATGTTGGAATCATGTTGAAAGGCCCAGAACAGTCAAAATCATGTTGAACTCATGTTGAACAGCCCCGAACAGTCAAAATCATTTTGGAATCATGTTGAAAGGCCCCAAACAGTCAAAATCATGTTGAAAGGCCGTGAACAGTAAAAATGTTGAAAGTCCCAGAACAGTCAAAAACATGTTGGAATCATGTTGAAAGGCCCCAAACAGTCAAAATCATGTTGAAATCATTTTGAAATGCACTGAACAGTCAAAATCATGTTGAACTCATGTTGAAAGACCCTGGACAGTCAAAATCATGTTGAAAGGCCCCAAACAGTCAAAATCATGTTGGAATCATGTTGAAAGGCCCGAACAGTCAAAATCATGTTGAAATCATGTTGAAATCACATTGAAAGGCCCCGAACAGTCAAAATCATGTTGAAATCATGTTGAAAGGCCCCGAACAGTCAAAATCATGTTGGAATCATGTTGAACAGCCCCGAACAGTCAAAATCATGTTGAAATCATGTTGAAAGGCCCCAAACATTCAAAATCATGTTGAAAGGCCCTGAACAGTAAAAATGTTGAAAGTCCCAGAACAGTCAAAATTATGTTGAACAGCCCCGAACATTCAAAATCATGTTGAAATCATGTTGAAAGGCCCCAAACAGTCAAAATCATGTTGAAATCATTTTGAAATGCACTGAACAGTCAAAATCATGTTGAACTCATGTTGAAAGACCCTGGACAGTCAAAATCATGTTGAAAGACCCTGGACAGTCAAAATCATGTTGAAATCATGTTGACAGGCCCAGAACAGTCAAAATCATGTTGAACTCATGTTGACAGGCCCAGAACAGTCAAAATCATGTTGAACTCATGTTGACAGGCCCAGAACAGTCAAAATCATGTTGAAATCATGTTGACAGGCCCAGAACAGTCAAAATCCCAAATTGGATGATGTTTGGATGATGGGCGTACTTTACATAGCTAGCTAGTCTACTGGTGTGAAAACCTGACTGCAGGGTGTTAGCAAAGACACTTATGTTTCCCCTATTCATCTGTGGTGAATGGTGTAGTCAAGAATCAATATCATGCTAATTCATTTAAACACTGATTCATTCACTTAAACACTGAGTAATGCTATGCATTCCATGAAATATAGAGTTTATCTTTTAATTGGGTGCTGGTACAAGGTGCACTGCTCATGCTATTTAATGATACAGTTCCAAAAGTATTGGGACTGTGAGGCACTTTTGTTGTTGTTTTGGATCTGTACTCCAGCACTTTGGAATTCATATGATACAATGACTGTGAGGTTAAAGTGTTGTCAGCTTTAATTTGAGAGTACTTTCATCCATGTCGGGGGGAACCATGTAGAAATCACAGAACTTTTTGTACATAGAAGTCCCCCCATTTTAGGGGGAATTTAAAGTATTGGGACTAATTCACTTATGTATATTAAAGTAGTAAAAAGTTAAGTATTTGCTCTCATATTCATAGTACGCAATTACTCTACATACTTGTTGGCTGCATTTGCTGTTTGTTTTGATTGTGTTTCAGATTATTTTGCTGTTTGTTTTGGTTGTGTTTCAGATTATTTTGCTGTTTGTTTTGATTGTGTTTCAGATTATTTTGCTGTTTGTTTTGGTTGTGTTTCAGATTATTTTGCTGTTTGTTTTGGTTGTGTTTCAGATTATTTTGCTGTTTGTTTTGGTTATGTTTCAGATTATTTTGCTGTTTGTTTTGGTTGTGTTTCAGATTATTTTGCTGTTTGTTTTGGTTATGTTTCAGATTATTTTGCTGTTTGTTTTGGTTATGTTTCAGATTATTTTGCTGTTTGTTTTGGTTGTGTTTCAGATTATTTTGCTGTTTGTTTTGGTTGTGTTTCAGATTATTTTGCTGTTTGTTTTGGTTATGTTTCAGATTATTTTGCTGTTTGTTTTGGTTGTGTTTCAGATTATTTTGCTGTTTGTTTTGGTTATGTTTCAGATTATTTTGCTGTTTGTTTTGGTTGTGTTTCAGAATATTTTGCTGTTTGTTTTGGTTGTGTTTCAGATTATTTTGCTGTTTGTTTTGGTTATGTTTCAGATTATTTTGCTGTTTGTTTTGGTTGTGTTTCAGATTATTTTGCTGTTTGTTTTGGTTGTGTTTCAGATTATTTTGCTGTTTGTTTTGGTTATGTTTCAGATTATTTTGCTGTTTGTTTTGGTTTCCTAAAACACGAGCACTTGTTGTCTATAAATTGCCAACCACCTGTCAGAGGAAGCCTTCCCCACATGTTGACTCACAGAGGTCAGGGTGGAGAGGTTAACTGTGTTGAATAGTTATACTACATGTTGACTCACAGAGGTCAGGGTGGAGAGGTTAACTGTGTTGAATAGTTATACTACATGTTGACTCACAGAGGTCAGGGTGGAGAGGTTAACTGTGTTGAATAGTTATACTACATGTTGACTCACAGAGGTCAGGATGGAGAGGTTAACTGTGTTGAATAGTTATACTACATGTTGTTTGCTTACCACATGGGGATGTGCGACACTTCCTCCTCGGCCTGAAGTGTCCCCACCTGTACCAGGGAATAGATAGCTTTTCACGTGGCACTGACTGGTAAGACACTTCAGGAGGGCGGTCAAGTCTGCTAGCAAAGCAAAGGTCCTGAGTTTGCGCCAGGTTTGGGCTAAATTGGGAGGAAGTCGTACTCGCTAAGCAAGCAGTGTGACGTCCTTTACAAATCTGGAGATTTGCAAAATAAGTAGCAAAGCCCATGAGCTGGGTCATGTTCATTAAGGCATGTAACAAAAACATCTTCAAAAATGTTGCAATTCATTTATTTGCCTGGACAGAGACAGTGATTGGATAGAATGCCTGGAGAGATCGGCAATGGGTTAGAATGTCTGGACAGAGGTAGTGATGGACTAGAATGTCTGGACAGAGGTACTGATGGGATAGCTAGATGGGTCTCTGGACAGAAGTACTGATGGGATAGCTAGATGGGTCTCTGGACAGAGGTACTCATGGGATAGCTAGATGGGTCTCTGGACAGAGGTACCGATGGGATAGCTAGATGGGTCTCTGGACAGAGGTACTGATGGGATAGCTAGATGGGTCTCGGGACAGAGGTACTGATGGGATAGCTAGATGGGTCTCTGGACAGAGGTACCGATGGGATAGCTAGATGGGTCTCTGGACAGAGGTACTGATGGGATAGCTAGATGGGTCTCTGGACAGAAGTACTGATGGGATAGCTAGATGGGTCTCTGGACAGAGGTACTGATGGACTAGAATGTCTGGACAGAGGTACTGATGGGATAGCTAGATGGGTCTCTGGACAGAGGTACTGATGGGATAGCTAGATGGGTCTCTGGACAGAAGTACTGATGGGATAGCTAGATGGGTCTCTGGACAGAGGTACTGATGGGATAGCTAGATGGGTCTCTGGACAGAAGTACTGATGGGATAGCTAGATGGGTCTCTGGACAGAGGTACTGATGGGATAGCTAGATGAGTCTCTGGACAGAGGTACTGATGGGATAGCTAGATGGGTCTCTGGACAGAGGTAGTGATGGACTAGAATGTCTGGACAGAGGTACTGATGGGATAGCTAGATGGGTCTCTGGACAGAGGTACTGATGGGATAGCTAGATGGGTCTCTGGACAGAGGTACCGATGGGATAGCTAGATGGGTCTCTGGACAGAGGTAATGATGGGATAGCTAGATGGGTCTCTGGACAGAGGTAGTGATGGACTAGAATGTCTGGACAGAGGTACTGATGGGATAGCTAGATGGGTCTCTGGACAGAGGTACTGATGGGATAGCTAGATGGGTCTCTGGACAGAGATACTGATGGGATAGCTAGATGGGTCTCTGGACAGAGGTACTGATGGGATAGCTAGATGGGTCTCTGGACAGAGGTAGTGATATAGGATAGCTAGATGGGTCTCTGGACAGAGGTAGTGATATAGGATAGCTAGATGGGTCTCTGGACAGAGGTAGTGATATAGGATAGCTAGATTGGTCTCTGGACAGAGGTAGTGATATTGGATAGCTAGATGGGTCTCTGGACAGAGGTAGTGATATAGGATAGCTAGATGGGTCTCTGGACAGAGGTAGTGATATAGGATAAAGATACATGATTAACAACAGGAATCAATATTGACCCATTTATGTTAGTAGACACCTTGACGATTAGGAATAATGCAAATAGGCTAAAAGGCTAAACAAATTTGTAAAACCTTTGCTCAGCCAGGAGGTTAATAATAATAGCCCTCAGAAAGTATTCCTACCCTTTGACTTGTTATACATTTTACAGGCTGACTCATTTGTTTGTCACCCGTCTACACACAATATCCCATAATCAAATCAAATCACATTGTATTTGTCACATGCGCTGAATACAACAGTGAAATGCTTACTTACAAGCCCTTAACCAACAATGCAGTTTTAAGAAAAATAAGTGTTAAGTAAAAAAACTGATTAGTAAAAAATTAATAAAATAAAAGTAACAAATAATAATTCAACAGCAGCAGTAAAAACTGGAAGAGAACAGTTGGAGAACAGTTGGAGAACAGTTGGAGAACAGTTGGAGAACAGTTGGAGAACAGTTGGAGAACAGTTGGAGAACAGTTGGAGAACAGTCTTAGAAGAACAGTCTTCTAGGCTAGGTCTTTCAAGCTGCACCAGTTCTGTGATTCTCTCTCATTAGGTCTGAGCAGTAAGAGGATCCCACCGTACACCGGAATTGGAGAGCGCTCACAGAAATATTGGAAAAATGCTGACGTGAGCCAAGGCGCTAGGGTGCCTCAGCCAAACACCTGTCTGTGCTGATAGAACCGCTCGGCGAGCACGGACCCAGTCGTTTACCTCACAAGGCCCAGCCAAACACCTGTCTGTGCTGATAGAACCGCTCGGCGAGCACGGACCCAGTCGTTAACCTCACAAGGCCCAGCCAAACACCTGTCTGTGCTGATAGAACCGCTCGGCGAGCACGGACCCAGTCGTTAACCTCACAAGGCCCAGCCAAACACCTGTCTGTGCTGATAAATCCGCTCAGCGAGCACGGACCCAGTCGTTTACAGCACCTTTAGAATGTATTGGATCAAGAGTTACTGTCTGATCCCTCCAAGGCCCAGCCAAAATACCTAAAATATGAACAATGACAGTATTCTAACTTGTATAACCCCCCCCCCCCCCCCCTGCCTCCAGCGCCTGTCATAAAGTCTGCATGGTGCGAATGTTCTCTCACCCCAAAAACACTCCAAGTAAATATCTTCTATCTAATAACAGTGGCACTGGTGACAGAATTAGAATGTGTGTCAATGTCAGCCCATTCACATTAAACAGACGTAAGATATGGAATGTAAATTTGTATCTGTTACATTATGCTATGTTCTGTTACATTACAAATGTAATAATGGGTATGGTTACTTTATACGTGCCTTCAGAAAGTATTCATACCCCTTGACTTATTACACATTTTGTTTTGTTACAGACTGAATATTTATTTTGCCAACCATCTACAAACAATATCCCATAATGACAAAGTGAAATCATGTTTTTTAAATATTTTAAATATTTGCTCATTTATTGAAAAGAAAATACAGGAATATTTCATTTACAGAAGTATTCACACCCCTGAGTCAAATACATGTTAGAATGACCTTTGGCAGTGCAACATTTGGCCGTTAGTCTTTTCAGAATTCTTCAAGCGCTGTTAAATTGGTTGTTGATCATTTGTAGACAACCATTTTCAAGTCTTGTCATAGATTTTCAAGCAGATTTGAGTCAAAACTGTAACTCAGGAACATTCACTGTCTCCTTGGTAAATAACTCCAGTGCTTAGCTCCATTCATGTATATTATATCCTGAAAAACTCCCCAGTCCTTAATGATTAAAGCATACCCATAACATGATGCATGCACCACCATGCTTGAAATTATGGAGAGTGGTACTCAATAATGTGTTGTATTGGATTTGCACCAAACATAATATTTTCTATTCAGGACAAAATGTGTATTGCTTTGCCAACTTTTGCTGCAGTATTACTTTGTTGCCTTGTTGCAAACAGGATTCATGTTTTGGAATATGTTTATTCTATACAGGCTTCCTTCTTTTCACTCTGTCAATGTGGTTCGTATTGTGGAGTAACAATGTTGTTGATCCATCCTCAGTTTTCTCCTGCCACAGCCATTAAACTATGGAACTGTTTTAAAGTTACCATTGGGTGCATTGTGAAATCCCTGAGCGGTTTCCTTCCTCTCCGGCAACTGAGTTAGGAAGGACACCTGTTTCTTGGCCTCTCAAATGGCGCAGAGGTCTAAGGCACCGCATCTCAGTGAGCATGGTTCAAATCCAGGCTGTATCACATCTGGCTGTGATTGGGAGTCCCATAGGGCAGTGCACAATTGGCCCAGCATCGTATAGGTTTGGCCGGGGTATGCTGTCATTGTAAATAAGAATTGGTTCTAAACTGACTTGCATAGTTACATTTAAAATATATATATTTGTAGTGACTAGGTGTATTGATACACCATCCAACCTGTAATCAATACGTGACTTTTGGCATTGCAAGTGCAATGCTCTACAGACTGAGCCACATAGGACTAAGTGGTTTGGATAAAAGTGTTTGCTAAATTGCTTATATTATTGTATACTGTATTGTGTTTTTCTTCCCACTTAAAACTACAACTCCCATGGGTCCCGCACTAGAGAAGGTTAAAAAAAGTCCATATGAATATTTCAGACAGATTTGGTATTTTCTACCAGGAACATGTAGTTGCCTATCTGTTATTAATCCATGTAGCTACGACTGACATCTAGTGGAAATGTATTTCTGCACTCGTTTCCTCGTTGTTTATGTAATACTTTTTTGGCCCACTGGAGGGCAGTTGCTGATGGATAACCTCCCTCCCGTTCATGGGGCGCTCTTGAACCGGATGTGTGCATGTCGTTGTCATATGAATTCATGGTTCACGTTGTTTCACATTGCCGTGGTAGCATTTCTAGCTACAACATGGGATTTGGGAACGACAAGTGACAGTGTGATGACTGTATATCAAGTTTAGTGTGAACAGCAGTGTAGAAAATAACAGTTTATGTCCTAGATCTGTATTTCTGCCGGAGGTTGGCGGGGACAAACAGAAGTCACGATGGTGAAAGAGCAGTTTAGAGAGACTGATGTGGCCAAAAAAATGTAAGTATGTCCAGCTAGATGCTAGCCATTAGCAATTAATATTTCCCCCAGCCCTCTAGCTATGAGTATTGTTCGTAAATATTTGCCTAAAGTAGCTTGCAATTTGTCACATGAGCTTGCTTTTCATAGCTAAGTTAGATAGCTTTTTGCAATTGCATCATTGATTTGAACAGGGTCAGCAATGCCGGAAACACGTTTTAGAAAGCTAGCTAGCTAAACAAACAATCACATCACATCTCCACCTGGGTAAGGTGGCAGGATATCGAACTCGTGTTGCCATGACCACTGGCACTCTTGCTGAGTACATGGTAAAGCATGACGTGTAGCAGGGAATCCGCATTCCAACCAAGTAGCCTCAAGTAGACATCCAGCAAGGCAATGCTGACCATGCATTACAAATGACTCTCAATTGACCCCTAAACTATAGCTTGTTATCATTGGCAGTTCTTGCTTGGGTAGGACCTATTTGCTAGTTGACTTAGTAGCCAGTGTTTAATTGAACCCCTATGCTGAGTTGGCTATCTATTCCATTTATGTCAACAGAAGCCACATCTGTTTTGGGATGAAGTCGGCTGAACAGATGAGACAGCAGGCTCATATCCAAGTGGTCAGTAAGAACCTGTACAGCCAGGACACCAGCCATACTCCTCTACCATACGGAGTACTGGATCATCGCATGGTAGGGCTGACACGTGGACACATACATACATACATACATACATACACACATACATACACACATACATACATACACGCACCACCCTATTGAGTACTGGACCATCACATGGTACACTACCAGTCAAAAGTTTTAGAACACCTCCTCATTCAAAGGTTGTTCTTTATTTGTACTATTTTCTACATTGTAGAATAACAGTGAAGACATCAACTTTGAAATAACACTTTGCAAACTCTTGGCCTCCTCTAATGGTGGTTGTGACCCAACTGTCATGTTATATTCCAGGGCACCAGTGAGAAGGATCGTCCTTGTGACACGTGTGGGAAGAACCTGGCTGACTGTCTGGGACACTATGGGTATCTGGACCTGGAGATGCCCTGTTTCCATGTGGGCTATTTCAAAGCCACCATTGGAATCCTACAGGCAAGTTCACTATGACCGTAACTGCCAAAATAAAGGAAACACTTGAGTAAATGAGGGATACAAGTAGGATGTATAGAAAGCAGGTGCTTCCAACACAGGTGTGGTATCCTGAGTTAATTAAGCAATTACCATCCCATCATGCTTAGGGTCGTGTATAAGAATGCTCAGTTGCCCATTATCTTGGCTACCATGGCTAGAAGAAAAGATCTCAGTGACTTTGAAAGAGGGGGATCAAAGGAGCATAGAGGGTTTAAAGGGTGTGTCTCAGTCACCAGATCTCAACACACTTGAACACTTATGGGAGATTCTGGAGCGGCACCTGGGAAAGCGTTTTCCTCCACCATCAACAAAACACAGAATTATGGAATTTCTCGTAGAAGGGTGTCGCATCCCTCTAATAGAGTTCCAGACACTTGTAGAATCTATGCCAAGGGGAAAGCTGTTCTGGCGGCTCGTTTTTGCCCAACGCCCACTTTATGTTGATGTTTCCTTTATTTTGGCAGTTATTTGTATATATTTATCTTCTCTCGCTCTACAATGTAGCAAACTAAATATGACATTACTGTACTGCACACTGAGGAGCCTACATCATAACCTTGATCATCCTGATTAAATCATCATAGTTATTTCTTTGACTCTTGCTATGGGATTGTTGTTCAAGCTGGCCCATTAAAACATCATGTGGTTGTTGTTCCAGCTGGCCCATTATAACATCATGTGGTTGTTGTTCAAGCTGGCCCATTAGAACATCATGTGGTTGTTGTTCAAGCTGGCCCATTAGAACATCATGTGGTTGTTGTTCAAGCTGGCCCATTAAAACATCATGTGGTTGTTGTTCAAGCTGACCCATTATAACATCATGTGGTTGTTGTTCAAGCTGGCCCATTAAAACATCATGTGGTTGTTGTTCAAGCTGGCCCATTATAACATCATGTGGTTGTTGTTCAAGCTGGCCCATTAAAACATCATGTGGTTGTTGTTCAAGCTGGCCCATTAAAAAATCATGTGGTTGTTGTTCAAGCTGGCCCATTAAAACATCATGTGGTTGTTGTTCAAGCTGGCCCATTAAAACATCATGTGGTTGTTGTTCAAGCTGGCCCATTAAAACATCATGTGGTTGTTGTTCAAGCTGGCCCATTAAAACATCATGTGGTTGTTGTTCAAGCTGGCCCATTAAAACATAATGTGGTTGTTGTTCAAGCTGGCCCATTAAAACATCATGTGGTTGTTGTTCAAGCTGGCCCATTAAAACATCATGTGGTTGTTGTTCAAGCTGGCCCATTAAAACATCATGTGGTTGTTGTTCAAGCTTGCCCATTAGAACATCATGTGGTTGTTGTTCAAGCTGGCCCATTAAAACATAATGTGGTTGTTGTTCAAGCTGGCCCATTAAAACATAATGTGGTTGTTGTTCAAGCTGGCCCATTAGAACATCATGTGGTTGTTGTTCAAGCTGGCCCATTAGAACATCATGTGGTTGTTGTTCAAGTTGGCCCATTAGAACATCATGTGGTTGTTGTTCAAGCTGGCCCCATTATAACATAATGTGATTGGTTTTCAAGCTGGCCCCATTATAACATCATGTGTTTGTTCAAGCCGGCCCATTATAACATCATGTGATTGGTTTTCAAGCTGGCCCATTATAACATCATGTGATTGGTTTTCAAGCTGGCCCATTATAACATGTGGTTGTTGTTCAAGCTGGCCCATTATAACATCATGTGGTTGTTGTTCAAGCTGGCCCATTATAACATCATGTGGTTGTTGTTCAAGCTGGCCCATTATAACATCATGTGGTTGTTGTTCAAGCTGGCCCATTATAACATCATGTGGTTGTTGTTCAAGCTGGCCCATTAAAACATAATGTGGTTGTTGTTCAAGCTGGCCCATTAAAACATAATGTGGTTGTTGTTCAGGCTGGCCCATTAAAACATCATGTGGTTGTTGTTCAAGCTGGCCCATTATAACATCATGTGGTTGTTGTTCAAGCTGGCCCATTATAACATGTGGTTGTTGTTCAAGCTGGCCCATTATAACATAATGTGGTTGTTGTTCAAGCTGGCCCATTATAACATCATGTGGTTGTTGTTCAAGCTGGCCCATTATAACATCATGTGGTTGTTGTTCAAGCTGGCCCATTATAACATCATGTGGTTGTTGTTCAAGCTGGCCCATTATAACATCATGTGGTTGTTGTTCAAGCTGGCCCATTAGAACATCATGTGATTGGTTTTCAAGCTGGCCCATTAGAACATCATGTGATTGGTTTTCAAGCTGGCCCATTAGAACATCATGTGATTGGTTTTCAAGCTGGCCCATTAGAACATCATGTGATTGGTTTTCAAGCTGGCCCTTTAGAACATCATGTGATTGCTTTTCAAGCTGGCCCATTAGAACATCATGTGGTTGGTTTTCAAGCTGGCCCATTAGAACATCATGTGGTTGTTGTTCAAGCTGGCCCCATTATAACATCATGTGGTTGTTGTTCAAGCTGGCCCCATTAGAACATCATGTGATTGGTTTTCAAGCTGGCCCCATTAGAACATCATGTGGTTGTTGTTCAAGCTGGCCCCATTAGAACATCATGTGGTTGTTGTTCAAGCTGGCCCATTAGAACATCATGTGGTTGTTGTTCAAGCTGGCCCCATTATAACATCATGTGGTTGTTGTTCAAGCTGGCCCCATTAGAACATCATGTGGTTGTTGTTCAAGCTGGCCCATTAGAACATCATGTGATTGGTTTTCAAGCTGGCCCCATTATAACATGTGTTTGTTGTTCAAGCTGGCCCATTATAACATCATGTGATTGGTTTTCAAGCTGGCCCATTATAACATCATGTGGTTGTTGTTCAAGCTGGCCCATTATAACATCATGTGATTGTTGTTCAAATTGGCCCATTATGACATCATGTGATTGTTGTTCAAATTGGCCCATTATGACATCATGTGATTGTTGTCCCTCCAGATGATCTGTAAGACGTGTTCTCACATCATGCTGACCAAAGAGGAGAAACTACAGTTTATGGATGTGTTGAAGAGGCCAGGCCTAGCGTACCTCCAGAAACGAGGAATGAAGAAGAAGATATCCGACAAATGCCGCAAAAGGACAATGTGTCTCAATTGCTCCACGTTAAATGGTAGGGTACCAACAATAGCTTAGTCTTTGACTGTTTACGGTTCAACTTTGACATTTGGGCCAAAATACATATGAAGTTATATTTGAATTGAGTTGAGTTGAAAGCAAAGCCCAAGTGGTGGTTGGTGTGACTGATACTGTCTTTGTTCTTGCCATTTAACAGGACCAGTGAAGAAGTGTGGCTTGCTGAAGATCCTCCACGAGAAATACAAGACAACCAAGAAAGTGGTGGACACTGTAGTATCAGACTTTCTCAACTCATTCGATATCGCAATAGAACACAACAAAGAAGTGGAGGGCTTGCTTAACAGGGCTCAGGTGAGTCACGTTGAAGGCAACTAGGGCTTGCTTAACAGGGCTCAGGTGAGTCACGTTGAAGGCAACTAGGGCTTGCTTAACAGGGCTCAGGTGAGTCACGTTGAAGGCAACTAGGGCTTGCTTAACAGGGCTCAGGTGAGTCACGTTGAAGGCAACTAGGGCTTGCTTAACAGGGCTCAGGTGAGTCACGTTGAAGGCAACTAGGGCTTGCTTAACAGGGCTCAGGTGAGTCACGTTGAAGGCAACTAGGGCTTGCTTAACAGGGCTCAGGTGAGTCACGTTGAAGGCAACTAGGGCTTGCTTAACAGGGCTCAGGTGAGTCACGTTGAAGGCAACTAGGGCTTGCTTAACAGGGCTCAGGTGAGTCACGTTGAAGGCAACTAGGGCTTGCTTAACAGGGCTCAGGTGAGTCACGTTGAAGGCAACCAGGGCTTGCTTAACAGGGCTCAGGTGAGTCACGTTGAAGGCAACCAGGGCTTGCTTAACAGGGCTCAGGTGAGTCACGTTGAAGGCAACCAGGGCTTGCTTAACAGGGCTCAGGTGAGTCACGTTGAAGGCAACCAGGGCTTGCTTAACAGGGCTCAGGTGAGTCACGTTGAAGGCAACCAGGGCTTGCTTAACAGGGCTCAGGTGAGTCACGTTGAAGGCAACCAGGGCTTGCTTAACAGGGCTCAGGTGAGTCACGTTGAAGGCAACCAGGGCTTGCTTAACAGGGCTCAGGTGAGTCACGTTGAAGGCAACCAGGGCTTGCTTAACAGGGCTCAGGTGAGTCACGTTGAAGGCAACCAGGGCTTGCTTAACAGGGCTCAGGTGAGTCACGTTGAAGGCAACCAGGGCTTGCTTAACAGGGCTCAGGTGAGTCACGTTGAAGGCAACCAGGGCTTGCTTAACAGGGCTCAGGTGAGTCACGTTGAAGGCAACCAGGGCTTGCTTAACAGGGCTCAGGTGAGTCACGTTGAAGGCAACCAGGGCTTGCTTAACAGGGCTCAGGTGAGTCACGTTGAAGGCAACCAGGGCTTGCTTAACAGGGCTCAGGTGAGTCACGTTGAAGGCAACCAGGGCTTGCTTAACAGGGCTCAGGTGAGTCACGTTGAAGGCAACTAGGGCTTGCTTAACAGGGCTCAGGTGAGTCACGTTGAAGGCAACTAGGGCTTGCTTAACAGGGCTCAGGTGAGTCACGTTGAAGGCAACTAGGGCTTGCTTAACAGGTCTCAGGTAAGTCACGTTGAAGGAAACTATGGCATCTTTTAACAGTTTACATGTCTACTTTGTAGAGGTCATATGAGGTTAATGGTTTGTTGTGTATGTTTTTGACTTAGCAGTGACTTACAGTAACAGAGTTCATACAGGGTTAGTATATGGGAAACTTGTCGGAATTGAACAAACAGAACCTGGTATTACTAGTGTCACACTTTCCTTACCAACTGGGTCACACTGGTTTTAAATGCTGACCGATCATGTCTTTCACCCCAACGGAGAACCTGAGTCCTCTAGTGGTGCTGAACCTCTTCAAAATATGTCTGTCTGAATCTGGGAAACTGGCCCTTATGGTTTTAAATGCTGACTGACCTTCATGTCTTGTGGTTTCCAGGAGAACCTGAGTCCTCTAGTGGTGCTGAACCTCTTCAGGAGGATACCAGCGGAGGACATTCCCCTGCTCCTGATGAACCCTGAGGCAGGTAAGCCCGCAGACCTCATCCTCACCCGCCTGCTGGTACCTCCGCTCTGCATCCGCCCCTCTGTCATCTCAGACCTCAAGTCAGGTACTAATGAGGATGACCTCACCATGAAACTCACAGAGATCATCTTCCTCAATGATGTCATCAAGAAGGTGGGTACATTACATTTACATCAAATATATAATTTTTTTTGTATGATGTCATAGAGAAGGTGGGCGTCATGGGATTGGGAGAGTAGCAGGAAGTGTCAATGAATTTGTGATTAATTGTTTTATTAATCGTCCCGGGAGTTTTTCCATGAACTGACCAGGAAAACCTCTGGGGCCCCAGTAGGCTATTACTAACTAGTTGGTCAGCTAAGGAAGACCTCTTGGCCCCAGTAGGCTATTACGAACTAGTTGGTCAGCTAAGGAAGACCTCTTGGCCCCAGTAGGCTATTACGAACTAGTTGGTCAGCTGAGGAAAACCTCTGGGCCACAGTAGGCTATTACTAACTAGTTGGTCAGCTGAGGAAAACCTCTGGGGCCCAAGTAGGCTATTACTAACTAGTTGGTCAGCTGAGGAAAACCTCTGGGCCCCAGTAGGCTATTACTAACTAGTTGGTCAGCTGAGGAAAACCTCTGGGCCCCAGTAGGCTATTACTAACTAGTTGGTCAGCTGAGGAAAACCTCTGGGCCCCAGTAGGCTATTACTAACTAGTTGGTCAGCTGAGGAAAACCTCTGGGCCCCAGTAGGCTATAACTAACTAGTTGGTCAGCTGAGGAAAACCTCTGGGCCCCAGTAGGCTATTACTAACTAGTTGGTCAGCTGAGGAAAACCTCTGGGCCCCAGTAGGCTATAACTAACTAGTTGGTCAGCTGAGGAACACCTCTGGGCCCCAGTAGGCTATTACTAACTAGTTGGTCAGCTGAGGAAAACCTCTGGGCCCCAGTAGGCTATAACTAACTAGTTGGTCAGCTGAGGAAAACCTCTGGGCCCCAGTAGGCTATTACTAACTAGTTGGTCAGCTCAGGAAAACCTCCTGTGCCTTTTTTATGAAAGCAATAACACAAGACAAAAAAAAAGTTTACAATTCACATTAGACAATAAGGTGGTTTGATGTTGATGTTATTGTTGTTGTCTAATGAATGTTGAGTGATGAATGAGTTGTTCTGCCCGCCTCCCATGCCGTCCCACAGCACCGTATGTCAGGGGCCAAGACCCAGATGATCATGGAGGACTGGGACTTCCTCCAGCTGCAATGTGCTCTCTACATCAACAGTGAGCTCTCTGGCATCCCCCTCAACATGGCCCCTAAGAAGTGGACCAGAGGCTTCGTTCAGAGACTCAAGGGCAAACAAGGTCTCGCTCATATAAATAGGGATTTTTAATTCGAATGATTTAATAGTTACCTATTGTCTATTCTGATTTCTAGTTCTGTGGTCACATCGTATTTATTGATAGTTGACACTGAATTCATGTCAATGTCATGCCTTTTGTCATAAACAATGTAGTTTATTTACACAGTTGAGTTAAAAACAGAAAGTATCCTAGTTGATTGTGGAGCCATTTAATCACAAACTATAATGTTATTCTCCACTGCTGCCTATGGAGACACTCGGTTATTGATGGTTCGTGGTGTCTCTCTCTCAGGGCGATTCCGTGGAAACCTCTCGGGGAAGAGAGTGGATTTCTCTGGGAGAACGGTCATCTCTCCGGACCCCAACCTGCGGATTGATGAGGTGGCTGTCCCTGTGCACGTAGCCAAAATCCTGACCTACCCAGAGAAGGTAAGATTCTTATTGGTCACACTTTAACTACAACTTTTAATAAGGCTTTATAATAATTAGGGCAGTCCACGTTAACACTTTTTAATGCTGTTAATTTCTTTGACGCTTTTAATTGCATCTCCATTTCTTTACCCCACGCGGAACCTTTTTAAGCGCACGTGTTTCAGCAGGGACCCTTATAAGCGCAACACACAACACGCTCTATGCTGTGTACCTGTCAGTGAGCACACGGTCTCAGTAGCGCTGTCTGTCTCCATTGTAGTGTGCCGTGCGCACAGCTTTGAGAAACAGTTTAAGGAAACCGTACAGATACTTCTACCGTAAACACATTCTCAGGCATTTCTTTAGAAAATTCATTTAAAAACATTCATTTGTAAAGAAGTAACAAACTAGTTATGCTAACGTTAGCTAGCTAGCTAGCCATAATATTGTTTACAATGCCATGGCTGAATGCCTCTTGATTCAACGAACTTCCCACAATGATTTTAATCAGAACAGGACATCTATTCCATGTGACTACTGTTTCTGTTGTAGTCCTCAGGTCAAAAAGACTTAATGAATCCCAGTTCTAGTAGCATCAACATGTGACTACTGTTTCTGTTGTAGTCCTCAGGTCAAAAATACTTAATGAATCCCAGTTCTAGTAGCATCAACATGTGACTACTGTTTCTGTTGTAGTCCTCAGGTCAAAAAGACTTAATGATCCCAGTTCTAGTAGCATCAACATGTGACTAGGAGCAACATGTGACTACTGTTTCTGTTGTAGTCCTCAGGTCAAAAAGACTTAATGATCCCAGTTCTAGTAGCATCAACATGTGACTAGGAGCAACATGTGACTACTGTTTCTGTTGTAGTCCTCAGGTCAAAAATACTTAATGAATCCCAGTTCTAGTAGCATCAACATGTGACTACTGTTTCTGTTGTAGTCCTCAGGTCAAAAAGACTTAATGATCCCAGTTCTAGTAGCATCAACATGTGACTAGGAGCAACATGTGACTACTGTTTCTGTTGTAGTCCTCAGGTCAAAAAGACTTAATGATCCCAGTTCTAGTAGCATCAACATGTGACTAGGAGCAACATGTGACTACTGTTTCTGTTGTAGTCCTCAGGTCAAAAAGACTTAATGATTCCAGTTCTAGTAGCATCAACATGTGACTAGGTCATGATGAAGAACATGGATCAGTTAATCTTCAATATTATTGATAAGAAAGATTAGGCCTCCTGGGATCATGAATAGTTAGCTGTTAGAGACTTTTGTGTCGTTTATGGTGAAAATGCCTTTAAACCATTTTTAATCAACACTATTTTGGGTTTAATAGTAACTCAATGTTCTGCTCTCATTCATATATCTTTATGTACATATTCTTTATCCCTTTACACTTGTGTGTGTATACGGTAGTAGTTTTGGAATTGTTAGGTTAGATTACTCGTCTCGTTGTACTCATTGTCGGAACTAGAAGCACAAGCATTTCACTACACTCGCGTTAACATCTGCTGACCATGTGTATGTGACAAATACATTTGATTTGATTTTGATTTTTTATGAAAAATTAGTTGGAGCAAATTCTATAATGGCAATGAATTGTGATTTAACTAATTCCGTTAACTCTATTTAATTATTTTAATCGGTTGACTTCCTTTATTAAGAATAAATGATTTAATAAATAAATAATAGATAAATGAATTGTTTATAAGCACTACATAGATGCTTCACAAATCAGGATGGATCACAAGGCAGGTTGAGTGCCTTTTCCAGCTGTCTTTACCATTGAGAAGTAACCTGCACAGTGTCCTCACTGTCCCCCTGTTGTATGACCTGCGACCTCTAACTTGTTGTGCCCCAAGGTGAACAAGGCCAACTTGGAGATGCTGAGGAAGCTGGTGCGGAGCGGTCCAGAGGTCCACCCTGGAGCCAACTTCATCCAGCAACGACACACGCAGATGAAGAGGTCAGGACAGTTCTATTGGACATGTTTAGTCTGTTTTAAAAGCATGAGCTGACCCACACCTGTAAAATGTTGAAGAAGCCACTACGTCCCAAAACGTTGGTGAGGTTTTACCCATTCAGTTAATAGAAGCATATATTTTAATTTTACTTTTATTTAACTAGGCAAGTCAGTCAAGAACAAATTCTTATTTTCAATGACGGCCTAGGAACAGTGGGTTAACTGCCTGTTCAGGGGCAGAACGACAGATTTGTACCTTGTCAGCTCGGGGGTTTGAACTTGTAACCTTCCGGTTACTAGTCCAACGCTCTAACCACTAGGCTACCTGCCGTCCCTACACTCTAACCACTAGGCTACCTGCCTTTCCCTACACTCTAACCACTAGGCTACCTGCCGTCCCTACACTCTAACCACTAGGCTACCTGCCGTCCCTACACTCTAACCACTAGGCTACCTGCCGTCCCTACACTCTAACCACTAGGCTACCTGCCGTCCCTACACTCTAACCACTAGGCTACCTGCCTTTCCCTACACTCTAACCACTAGGCTACCTGCCGTCCCTACACTCTAACCACTAGGCTACCTGCCGTCCCTACACTCTAACCACTAGGCTACCTGCCGTCCCTACACTCTAACCACTAGGCTACCTGCCGTCCCTACACTCTAACCACTAGGCTACCTGCCGTCCCTACACTCTAACCACTAGGCTACCTGCCGTCCCTACACTCTAACCACTAGGCTACCTGCCGTCCCTACACTCTAACCACTAGGCTACCTGCCTTTCCCTACACTCTAACCACTAGGCTACCTGCCGTCCCTACACTTTAACCACTAGGCTACCTGCCGTCCCTACACTCTAACCACTAGGCTACCTGCCTTTCCTACACTCTAACCACTAGGCTACCTGCCGTCCCTACACTCTAACCACTAGGCTACCTGCCGTCCCTCCACTCTAACCACTAGGCTACCCTGCCGTCCCTACACTCTAACCACTAGGCTACCTGCCGTCCCTACACTCTAACCACTAGGCTACCTGCCGTCCCTACACTCTAACCACTAGGCTACCCTATCTTTCTTTTTATACATTTTTAGTTCATTTAAAGGGATACTTTTTGTCTTGAGGCCCTTTATCTACTTCCTCAGTCAAGATGAACTCGTTGGTGCCAGTTTAATGTCTCTGTTTACTGGGACACCAGTTCATCTGACTCTGGGGAAGTAGATTAAAGGGCCTCATTGTCCTGAAGTATACCCTTTTAATAGATGCTCTTATCCAGTGTCAACTAAACTGAGCTAAAACAACCACATTATCACAATCATTTGGTTGATGGTTTGGTCTGCCATCCTTTTGGTTATAGGCCTACCACTAAACTGAAACTGTGGTTACGGTCCTACCACTAAACTGGTTACAGGCCTACCACTAAACTGAATCTGCAGTTACGGGCCTACCACTAAACTGAATCTGCGGTTATGGTCCTACCACTAAACTGAAACGGTGGTTACGGGCCTACCACTAAACTGAAACTGTGGTTACAGGCCTACCACTAAACTGAAACTGTGGTTACGGGCCTACCACTAAACTGAAACTTTGTATGAAACCACATGTTTAGGTGTATGTTCTAAGAGTATTCCCTGTGTGTGTGTGGGGGGGGGGGGGGTCTGGTCTTGTCTGTCTTCAGGTTTCTGAAGTACGGGAACCGAGACAAGATGGCCCAGGAGCTGAGGTTTGGAGACGTGGTGGAGAGACACATGATCGATGGAGACATCGTCCTCTTCAACCGACAGCCCTCTCTACACAAACTCAGCATCATGGCTCATATTGTGAGTGCTCTCTCTCTCTCCACATCATACACCCGTCCTTCACTTCGGCTCTGTCTGGAAACTGTTAGGTTAATCACCGTGCTGACTCCATGTCAACGTGTAGGCAGGAAGAGAACCTCACTGTTAGAAGTTGGGGATTTTGTGTGATGTATCTTGGGGTTGTCTGTTTTAGAGCTGCCTTGTCGTGTAGCTGTTAATGTTTTAGAGCTGCCTTGTCGTGTAGTTGTTAATGTTTTAGAGCTGCCTTGTCGTGTAGTTGTTAATGTTTTAGAGCTGCCTTGTCGTGTAGCTGCTACTGTTTTAGAGCTGCCTTGTCGTGTTGTTACTGTTTTAGAGCTGCCTTGTCATGTAGCTGCTACTGTTTTAGAGCTGCCTTGTCGTGTTGTTACTGTTTTAGAGCTGTTTTGTCGTGTAGCTGTGAGCTGCCTTGTCGTGTTGTTACTGTTTTAGAGCTGTTTTGTCGTGTTGCTACTGTTTTAGAGCTGCCTTGTCGTGTAGCTGTGAGCTGCCTTGTCGTGTTGTTACTGTTTTAGAGCTGCCTTGTCGTGTAGCTGTTACTGTTTTAGAGCTGCCTTGTCGTGTTACTGTTTTAGAGCTGCCTTGTCGTGTAGCTGTTACTGTTTTAGAACTGCCTTGTCGTGTAGTTGTTACTGTTTTCGAGCTGCCTTGTCGTGTAGTTGTTACTGTTTTCGAGCTGCCTTGTCGTGTTGTTACTGTTTTAGAGCTGCCTTGTCGTGTAGCTGCTACTGTTTTAGAGCTGCCTTGTCGTGTAGCTGCTACTGTTTTAGAGCTGCCTTGTCGTGTAGCTGTTACTGTTTTAGAGCTGCCTTGTCGTGTAGCTGCTACTGTTTTAGAGCTGCCTTGTCGTGTAGCTGCTACTGTTTTAGAGCTGCCTTGTCGTGTAGCTGTTACTGTTTTAGAGCTGCCTTGTCGTGTTACTGTTTTAGAGCTGCCTTGTCGTGTAGCTGCTACTGTTTTAGAGCTGCCTTGTTGTGTTACTGTTACTGTTTTAGAGCTGCCTTGTCGTGTAGCTGCTACTGTTTTAGAGCTGCCTTGTCGTGTAGCTGCTACTGTTTTAGAGCTGCCTTGTCGTGTAGCTGTTACTGTTTTAGAGCTGCCTTGTCGTGTAGTTGTTAATGTTTTAGAGCTGCCTTGTCGTGTAGCTGTTACTGTTTTAGAGCTGTCGTGTAGCTGCTACTGTTTTAGAGCTGCCTTGTCGTGTAGCTGCTACTGTTTTAGAGCTGCCTTGTCGTGTAGCTGCTACTGTTTTAGAGCTGCCTTGTCGTGTAGCTGCTACTGTTTTAGAGCTGCCTTGTCGTGTAGCTGCTACTGTTTTGGATGTATCATGATAGGTTTATTTCAGGCAGATATCATTATTGTATTCATCTTTGTCTGTCCTAAAGGCCAAAGTGAAGCCTCACAGAACGTTCCGGTTTAACGAGTGTGTGTGCACGCCGTACAACGCTGACTTTGACGGGGATGAGATGAACCTTCACCTTCCCCAGACAGAGGAGGCCAAGGCTGAAGCCCTGGTGCTGATGGGGGTTAGTGTCACCTGCCCTGATTCGCCTTTAGACTCCTGCAGCAGCACAACACACACCCCTACACACCTCACACCCCTACACACCTCACACCCCTACACACCTCACACCCCTACACACCTCACACACCTCACACCCCTACACACCTCACACCCCTACACACCTCACACCCCTACACACCTCACACCCCTACACACCTCACACCCCTACACACCTCACAACCCCACACACCCCTACACACCTCACAACCCCACACACCTCACAACCCCACACACCCCTACACACCTCACACCCCTACACACCTCACACCCTACACACCTCAACCCCCTACACACCTCAACCCCCAACACACCTCACACCCGACACACCTTTATACACCTCACACCCCTATACACCTCACACCCCTACACACCTCACACCCCGACACACCTCACACCCCTTCACACCCCTACACCCCTTCACACCCCTACACCCCTTCACACCCCTACACACCTCACACCCCTAGACACCTCACACCGCTACACACCTCACACCCCTACACACCTCACACCCCTACACACCCCCTGTCACTCAGTCTTTGAAATCCCAGGTTTTTAAACTAAAACCTGTACAGCCGAGGTTCTACTCTCACACTGACCTATGCTTTTCTCATGTCTCTTTCCCTCCAGACCAAAGCCAACCTGGTGACCCCCAGGAACGGAGAGCCTCTGATTGCTGCAATTCAAGACTTTCTGACAGGTCAGCCGTTGTGTTACAGCAATGAGCCAATCATTGTTTGTCGCAGCAGGACCTGACAGCCAATCAAATGACTAATTTGTCAGATGATTGATGCCTTTTGACGTCTGTATTAGTGAGCGTCTCAAACTGCTCGTTGTCAGGTGGAGAAAAGAACAAGGTTTTGACATGGTGATCATGTGATCAACATGATGGAAGATGTCTCCCTGACGCGCTCCGATCTGTTCGTTGCATTTGATAGATGTGTCACAGCTCATCTCATCATAACGATGTCATCTTCGTTATACAGCTGCTTGGCTTGTTTTTCATCCAGATTGGGACACTTACCTCTTGTTAAGTCAACACCTTGATGGGGCTCTTCATACTGACCTTATTATCCACTATGGTTTGACATTTTGAAACTGAATTCAGGAAGATGAGCTTATGTCAAATATTATTATTATATATATTTTTTTTTACATTTTATGAAAAAGTACAGTCCCAGAGCTTTGAAATGGGCTGTTATGAAACATAGGAAAGTTATGCTTCTCTGACGTTTGATAGACGTGTTCTCCCAATATGGAGATGGGGTAGGAGAAAAATGCCTTTGAATGATTTTCCCACTTTCTAGAGAACCCTTGTTTCTTTACGTCCATTCAGCATCGTTCACGCCCTCTTAAGCCTTAGTCCAACCCATTTATTTAAGCATCGTTCACGCCCTCTTAAGCCTTAGTCCCACCCATTTATTTAAGCATCGTTCACGCCCTCTTAAGCCTTAGTCCCACCCATTTATTTAAGCATCGTTCACGCCCTCTTAAGCCTTAGTCCCACCCATTTATTTAAGCATCGTTCACGCCCTCTTAAGCCTTAGTCCCACCCATTTATTTAAGAATTCACGTGTAAATTCACGAGTCAGCGTAACATTGTCCTCCAGAAAGTGGTCTCTGTCAGTGGCGGTTGGTGACGTTTAACATGAGGGAGGGCGACTTTTATTTTTTATGAGCACGGCCTTAATTCTGTTCCAGCAGATTGGATTAACTGTCGTTCATATTCACCCAGTTCAATGTAACAGTGACAGGTTTAGGTTACTGTCATTCACCCAGTTCAATGTAACAGTGACAGGTTTAGGTTACTGTCGTTCATATTCCATTCACCCAGTTCAATGTAACAGTGACAGGTTTAGGTTACTGTCGTTCATATTCCATTCACCCAGTTCAATGTAACAGTGACAAGTTTAGGTTACTGTCATTCACCCAGTTCAATGTAACAGTGACAGGTTTAGGTTACTGTCATTCACCCAGTTCAATGTAACAGTGACAGGTTTAGGTTACTGTCATTCACCCAGTTCAATGTAACAGTGACAAGTTTAGGTTACTGTCATTCACCCAGTTCAATGTAACAGTGACAGGTTTAGGTTACTGTCATTCACCCAGTTCAATGTAACAGTGATAGGTTTAGGTTACTGTCATTCATATTTACCCAGTTCAATGTAACAGTGATAGGTTTAGGTTACTGTCATTCATATTCACCCAGTTCAATGTAACAGTGACAGGTTTCAGCTACTACACGATACTCACATTTTCCCTGTACCCTTCATGAGGTTGCTACAACCTGGCCTGAGAATGAAGGTTCACAACGTAGGTGAGCACGTTGAGAGAAATTAGACTAATCAAGGTGACAGACATTGGCACATTCAATAACGCCTTGCACCCTCTTGCCTGCATCTAGCTGACCTAGGGTGTAATCATTAGTCCAACCGTTGCAAATGAGAGTTTCTATTGGACAAATTAAATTATGTTTATCATTTTTCGTTCCGCTTGCTTCCGTTTTAAGAATTGGTTTTCAACAGAATCAACAGAATGAATACACGCCAGATCACACGCAAACACAGTTCACTTTCATAGCCGCCACATACAAACAGCATGAACATTTTGCTCTTGTATAATTCCTTCTTGCATCTACACGCTCTCCTCCTCCTCATCTTTTCCCTTCGCTTGTGGACTTCAGTGCACAACACATCAGCTGTCTGTGACCAGGGGAAAAAAAACTTTACAAGCCAAACCTTCATATCGTAACCGCTACACACAGCCTACGTCGTTGTCAACATATTAGCTAGCGATGTTAGTAAATGTCATAGTCAACATTTCTACTAGAACTAACGTGTTAGTAATCCCTCTAAAATCATGCAGTGTAGTCAGCAAGCAGTTTAGCATTTACACCGGTGGGCCCCAGTGGCAATAAATGGAATAAAACCAAAAGCTTACCTTGACTTGAAAGAGTTCGTGTTAAATTGTCATAGCCAGCTAGCTAACATAGCATCCCTCTCTGTTGGGTAGCCATAGCCAGCTAGCTAACATAGCATCCCTCTCTGTTGGGTAGCCATAGCCAGCTAGCTAACATAGCATCCCTCTCTGTTTCACAGCCAGCTAGCTAACATAGCATCCCTCTCTGTTGGGTAGCCATAGCCAGCTAGCTAACATAGCATCCCTCCCTGTTGGGTAGCCATAGCCAGCTAGCTAACATAGCATCCCTCTCTGTTGGGTAGCCATAGCCAGCTAGCTAACATAGCATCCCTCTCTGTTTCACAGCCAGCTAGCTAACATAGCATCCCTCTCTGTTGGGTAGCCATAGCCAGCTAGCTAACATAGCATCCCTCTCTGTTTCACAGCCAGCTAGCTAACATAGCATCCCTCTCTGTTTCACAGCCAGCTAGCTAACATAGCATCCCTCTCTGTTGGATAGCCATAGCCAGCTAGTTAACATAGCATCCCTCTCTGTTGGATAGCCACAGCCAGCTAGCTAACATAGCATCCCTCTCTGTTGGATAGCCATAGCCAGCTAGCTAACATAGCATCCCTCTCTGTTGGATAGCCACAGCCAGCTAGTTAACATAGCATCCCTCTCTGTTGGATAGCCACAGCCAGCTAGTTAACATAGCATCCCTCTCTGTTGGATAGCCACAGCCAGCTAGCTAACATAGCATCCCTCTCTGTTGGATAGCCACAGCCAGCTAGTTAACATAGCATCCCTCTCTGTTGGATAGCCATAGCCAGCTAGTTAACATAGCATCCCTCTCTGTTGGATAGCCACAGCCAGCTAGTTAACATAGCATCCCTCTCTGTTGGATAGCCATAGCCAGCTAGTTAACATAGCATCCCTCTCTGTTGGATAGCCACAGCCAGCTAGTTAACATAGCATCCCTCTCTGTTGGATAGCCATAGCCAGCTAGTTAACATAGCATCCCTCTCTGTTGGATAGCCATAGCCAGCTAGTTAACATAGCATCCCTCTCTGTTGGATAGCCACAGCCAGCTAGCTAACATAGCATCCCTCTCTGTTGGATAGCCATAGCCAGCTAGTTAACATAGCATCCCTCTCTGTTGGATAGCCACAGCCAGCTAGTTAACATAGCATCCCTCTCTGTTTGAGCCGGGTGTATGCGTAGGCTAAACTAGCTAGCTGCATTCGCTTGCTAAGTGAAAGTAAAACATTAAAAAATACAACTAAATATAGCTCTCTCACTCTCTCTCTGTTGCTTCTCCTTCATGAACTAAATTAATTTGTTCAAAACTGTTCAACTTTTCTTTCTCTCTCTTTGAATCAACTACTCACCACATTTTATACACTGCAGTGCTAGCTAGCTGTAGCTTATCCTTTCAGTACTAGATTCATTCTCTGATCCTTTGATTGGGTGAACAACATTTTCAGTTCATACTGCATAAGTTCTGATAGGTTAATGGACATCCTCCGGAAGTTGTCATAGTTACTATGTCATAACTACAGTCTATGGAAGGGGGTGAGAACCATGAGACTCCTAGGTTTTCTATTGAAGTCAATGTACCCAGAGGAGGACAGAAACTAGCTGTCCTCCGGCTACACCATGGTGCTAACCTACAGAGTGCTGTTGAAGTTACTGTAAGACCTTCATCACAAGACAGTGTATTTTAATCAATTATTTGGTGGCATGAATATATTTAGTATAGTCTAATCTAAAAAAATATTCACTATTTGAGACTCCTCTACTCTCTATTATCCCCCCTCCATTATCAGCCAATCATGGAGCCCGTCTTTCTCCCTATAGAGCTCAGTGCTTTCTCCTTGGCTAAACTAGGCTCTTAATTTAACATTTTTTATTCATATTTACAGATTCCAGACAAGTTTAATTAAATCATATGAAAGTTCACATGTTCAAGTAGGCTTTTCTGCAACAACAAAAATAGTTAAATATTTTCTACTGTGAAGTAGGAAATGGCGTCCAAATGCCTACAATCCTGAATCCGGTCACATCTTTTGTTTTTATCATATTTGGAGATAGTGTAGCCTAATATTTCTTAGGAGCACAATAGCTGTCTGTTTCACACTCCACATTTCAACACCCCACTACTCTCCTCCTCTCTCACCTTTCTTCACAGGAGCCTACCTGTTGACCCTGAAGGACACATTCTTCGATAGGTCTAAAGCCTGCCAGATAGTGGCCTCTATCCTGGTGGGGGTGGATGAGAGGATCAAGATAGCTCTCCCACACCCTGCCATACTCAAGGTACGGTACGGCTCTCCTCGGTTGGTTGAAATGAATGATGGGACTGTTTATTGGATTTTGGGCTGACATCTGTTGTTCTCTGTCGTGAGGGGGGAAAAAATCTAGAAAGTGACTGGGAGTCGTACAGAGTGACTTTCTTTAGTAGTTAAATATCAGTGGTCTGCAACTCGTCAATCATTTGGGTGTTGGTCTTTTTGTTGTCAGTCCATCATGACTCTGTTGTCTGTCGTTAGCCCATGACTCTTGTCTGTTGTTAGCCCATGACTCTGTTGTTAGCCCATGACTCTGTTGTCTGTTGTTAGCCCATGACTCTGTTGTCTGTTGTTAGCCCATGACTCTGTTGTCTGTTGTTAGCCCATGACTCTGTTGTCTGTTGTCAGTCCATCATGACTCTGTCTGTTGTTAGCCCATGACCCTGTTGTCTGTTGTTAGCCCATGACCCTGTTGTCTGTTGTTAGCCCATGACCCTGTTGTCTGTTGTTAGCCCATGACTCTGTTGTTAGCCCGTGACTCTGTTGTTAGCCCGTGACTCTGTTGTTAGCCCGTGACTCTGTTGTTAGCCCGTGACTCTGTTGTTAGCCCGTGACTCTGTTGTTAGCCCGTGACTCTGTTGTCTGTTGTTAGCCCATGACTCTGTTGTCTGTTGTTAGCCCATGACTCTGTTGTCTGTTGTTAGCCCATGACTCTGTTGTCTGTTGTTAGCCCATGACTCTGTTGTCTGTTGTTAGCCCATGACTCTGTT